>NW_027141008.1:0-273439 GCF_036365525.1 Heterodontus francisci
TGGGTAAGTGGGCGTGAGGCTGAGGGGTGTGCGGATAGTGAGGGTGAGGGTGTGCGTGCAGTGAGGGTGAGGGTGTGGGCAACGAGGGTGAGGGTGAGCGGGGCAGTGAGCGTGAGAGTGAGGGTGAGCGGGCAGTGAGGGTGAGGGTAAGTGGGAATTGAGGGTGAGGGTGAGAATGAGTGGGCAGTGAGGGTGAGGTAATGTGGCAGTGAGGGTGAGGGTGAGAGTGGGCGGTGAGGGTGAGAGTGCGGAGAGGGGGTGAGAGAGTGCGTGAGGGTGAGGTGAGTGGCAGTGAGGGTGAGTGGTCAATGAGGGTGAGGGTGAGTGGGCAGTTGAAGCTGAGGGTGAGGGTGAGAGGGCAGTGAGGGTGAGGGTCAGTGAGCAGTGAGGAGAGGTGAGGATGGGTGGGCGGTGAGGGTGAGGGGACAGTGAGGATGAGGGTGAGGGTGAGTGGCGAGTGAGTGTGAGGGTGAGTGTGAGGCGCAGTGAGGGTGAGCGTGAGCGGGCGGTGACGGGGAGAGTGACAGGTGAGGGGCAGTGAGGGTGAGGGTGAGGGTGAGCAGGGCAGTGAGGGTGAGGGTAGAGCGGGCAGTGAGGGTGAGGGTGAGAGGGCAGTGAGGGTGAGGGTGAGAGGGCAGTGAGGGTGAGGGTGAGGGTGAGTGGGCGGTGAGGGTGAGGTGAGTGGGCGGTGAGGGTGAGGGTGTGTGGGCGGTGAGGGTGAGGGTGAGAGGGCGGTGAAGGTGAGGGGTGAGTGGGCGGTGAGGGTGAGGGTGAGGTGAGGAGGCGGTGAGGGTGAGAGTGAGTGGGCGGTGAGGGTGAGAGTGAGCGGGCGTGAGGGTGAGGTGAGCGGGCGGTGAGGGTGAGGGTGAGCGGGCGGTGAGGGTGAGGGGGCGGTGGAGGCGTGAGGGTAACGAGGGTGAGGATGAGTGGCAATGAGGGTGAGGGTGAGCGGGCGTTGAGGGTGAGGGGGCGGTGAGGGTGAGGGTGAGAGGGCAGTGAGGGTGAGGGTGAGAGGGCAGTGAGGGTGAGGGTGAGCGGGCAGTGAGGGTGAGGGTGAGAGAAGTGAAAGTGAGGGTGAGAGGGCAGTGAGGGTGAGGTGAGTGGGCAGTGAGGGTGAGGGTGATGGGCAGTGAGGGTGAGGGGGGTGAGTGGGCAGTGAGGGGTGAGGGTGAGGGTGGGGCAGGTGAGGGTGAGGTGAGGGTGAGCAGGCAGTGAGGTGAGGGTGAGGGGTGAGCGGGCAGTGAGGGTGAGGGGAGAGGGCGGTGAGGGTGAGGGTGAGAGGGCGGTGAGGGTGAGGATGTGGGCAACGAGGGTGAGGGTGAGCGGGCAAGCAACGGTAAGTGGGCAGTGAGGGTGAGGGTGAGGGTGAGTGGCAGTGAGGGTGAGGGTGAGTGGGGCAGTGAGGGTGAGGATGTGGGCAACGAGGGTGAGGGTGAGTGGGCCGTGAGGGTGAGGGGGCCGTGAGGTGAGGGTGAGGGGGAAGTGGGCGGTGAGGGTGAGGGGGGAATGGGCAGTGAGGGTGAGGGGGAATGGGCAGTGAGGGTGAGGGTGAGGGTGAGTGGCAGTGATGGTGAGGGTGAGGGTGAGTGGGCAGGTGAGGGTGAGGTGGGGGCAGTGAGGGTGAGAGTGAGGGTGAGTGGGCAGTGAGTATGAGAATGAGGTGGCAGTGAGGGGGAGGAGTGAGGGTGAGGGTGAGTGGGCAGCGAGGTAAGGGTGAGTGGGCAGTGAGGGGGTGAGTGAGGGTGAGGGTGAGTGGGCAGTGAGGGGGAGAGTGAGGGTGAGGGTGAGTGGGCAGCGAGGGTGAGGGTGAGTGGGCAGTGAGTATGAGAGTGAGTGGGCAGTGAGGGGGAGAGTGAGTGGGCAGTGAGGGAAGAGTGAGGCTGAGGTGAGGATGAGTGGGCAGTGAGGGAAGAGTGAGGGCTGAGGGTGAGGATGAGTGGGCAGTGAGGGTGAGGATAAGTGGGCAGTGAGGGTGAGGATAAGTGGCAGTGAGGGTGAGGGTGAGGGTAAGTGGGGCAGTGAGGGTGAGGTGTGAGTGGGCAGTGAGGGTGAGGGTAACTGGCAGTGAGGGTGAGGGTAACTGGGCAGTGAGGGTGAGGCGAGGTGAGTGGGCAGTGAGGGGCGAGGGTGAGTGGGCAGTGAGGGTGAGGGTGAGTGGGCAGTGAGGGTGAGGGTGAGGGTGAGCGAGCAGCGAGGGTGAGAGTGAGGGTGAGGGTCGGTGAGGGTGAGGGTGAGAGTGAATGGGCAGTGAGGGTGAGGGTAAGTGGGCAGTGAGGGTGAGGTTGAGGGTGAAGTGGGCAGTGAGGGTAAGGGTGAGTGGGCGGTGAGGGTGAGGGTGAGGGGTAAGTGGGCAGTGAGGGTGAGAGTGAGTGGGCGGTGAGGGTGAGGTTGAGAGTGAGTAGGCAGTGAGGGTGAGGGTAGTGGGCAGTGAGGGTGAGGGTGAGGGTAAGTGGGCAGTGAGGGTGTGGGTGAAGTGGGGGGAGAGGGTGAGTGGCAGTGAGGGTGAGAGTGAGTGGGCGTGAGGGTGAGGGGTGAGCGGGCAGTGAGGGTGAGGGGGCAGTGAGGGTGAGGGGGCAGTGTGGTGAGGGTGAGGGTGAGTGGGCAGTGAGGATAAGTGTGAGGGTGAGTGGGCATTGAGGTTGAGGGTGAGTGGGCAGTGAGGGTGAGGGTGAGAGTGAGTGGGCAGCGAGGTGTGGGTGAGGGTGAGTGGGCAGTGAGGGTGAGAGTGAGGGTGAGTGGGCAGTGAGGGTGAGGGTGAGTGGGCAGTGAGGGGTGAGAGTCGAGTGGGCGGTGAGGGTGAGGGTGAGTGGGCAGTGAGGGTGAGAGTGAGTGGCGGTGAGGGTGAGGGGTGAGCGGGCAGTGGAGGGTGAGGGGGGCAGTGAGGGTGAGGGGGCAGTGTGGTGAGGGTGAGGGTGAGTGGGCAGTGAGGATAAGTGTGAGGGTGAGTGGGCATTGAGGTTGAGGGTGTGTGTGGGCATTGAGGGTGAGGGTGAGAGTGAGTGTGGGCAGCGAGGGTGTGGGTGAGGGGTGAGTGGGCAGTGAGGGTGAGAGGTGAGGGTGAGTGGGCAGTGAGGGTGAGGGTGAGTGGGCAGTGAGGGTGAGAGCGAGTGGGGTATTGAGGGAGAGAGTGATGGTGAGTGGGCAGGTGAAGGTGAGGGTGAGGGTGGAGTGCTCGTGAGGGTGAGGGTGAGTGGGCGGTGAGGGTGAGGGTGAGTGGGCGGTGAGGGTGAGGGTGACTGGGCGTGAGGGTGAGGGTGAGGGGGTAGTGAGGGTGAGGGTGAGGGGGTAGTGAGGGTGAGGGTGAGGGTGAGAGGGCAGTGAGGGTGAGAGTGAGGGTGAGTGGGCAGTAAGGGTGAGGGTGAGTGGGCAGTAAGGGTGAGGGGGCCGTGAGGGTGAGGGTGAGGGGGAATGGGCAGTGAGGGTGTGGGTGAGGTTGAGTGGGGCAGTGAGGGGTGAGAGTGAGGGTGAGTGTGAGTGGGCAGCGAGGGTGGAGGGTGAGTGGGCAATGAGGGTGTAAGTGAGGGTGAGTGGGGAGTGAGTATGAGAGTGAGTGGGCAGTGAGGGGGAGAGTGAGGGTGAGGGTGAGGGGTGAGTGGGCAGTGAGGGGGAGAGTGAGGGTGAGGGTGAGGGGTAAGTGGGCAGTGAGGGTGAGGTGAGTGGACAGTGAGGGGTGAGGGTGAGGGTAAGGGTGAGTGGGGCAGTGAGGGTGAGGGTGAGTGGGCAGTGAGGGTGAGGGTGAGTGGGCGGTGAGGGTGAGGTAAGTGGGGCAGTGAGGGTGAGAGTGAGGGTGAGTGTGCGGTGAGGGTGAGGGTGAGGGTGAGGGTGAGTGGGCAGTGAGGGTGAGGGTGAGTGGGGCAGTGAGGGCGAGGGTGAGTGGGCAGGTGAGGGCGAGGGGTGAGTGGGCAGTGAGGGCGAGGGTGAGTGGGCAGTGAGGGCGAGGGTGAGTGGGCAGTGAGGGTGAGGGTGGAGTGGGCAGTGAGGGTGAGGGGTGAGTGGGCAGTGAGGGGTGAGGGTGAGTGGGGCAGTGAGGGTGAGGGTGAGGGCGGAGCGGGCAGTGAGGGTGAGGGTGGGCGGGCAGTGAGGGTGAGGGGGCAGTGAGGGGTGAGGGGTGAGTGGGCAGTGAGGGAGAGGGGTGAGTGGGCAGTGGAGGGTAAGTGTGAGGGTGAGTGGGCATTGAGGTGAGTGTGAGTGGGCATTGAGGGTGAGGGTGAGGGGTGAGTAGGCAGTGAGGGTGAGGGTGAGTGGGCAGTGAGAGAAGTGTGGGTGAGTGGGCAGAGGTGTGAGGGGGGGGGTGAGGGGGTGGGGGGTGGGGGGGGGGTGGGGGGAGGGGGGGGGGGGGGGGGGGGGGGGGGGGGGGGGGGGGGGGTGGGGGGGGGGGGGGGGGGGGGGGGGGGGGGTGGGAGGGTGAGGGGGGGAGGGTGAGGAGGTGAGTGGGCAGTGAGGGCTGAGGGGTGAGGTGTGAGTGGGCAGTGAGGCTGAGGGTGAGGGTGAGTGGGCAGTGAGGCGAGAGGTGAGTGGGCAGTGAGGGCGAGAGTGAGTGGGCAGTGAGGGCGAGGATAAGTGGGCAGTGAGGTGAGGTAAGTGGGCAGTGAGGGTGAGGTGTGAGTGGGCAGTGAGGGTGAGGGTGAGTGGGCAGTGAGGGGTGAGGGTGAGTGGGCAGTGAGGGTGAGGGTGAGTGGGCAGTGAGGTGAGGGTGAGTGGGCAGTGAGGGTGAGGGTGAGTGGGCAGTGATGGTGAGGGTGAGGGTGAGGGCGCAGTGAGGGTGAGGGTGAGCGGGCGGGTGACGGGGAGAGTGACAGTGAGGGGCAGTGAGGGGGTGAGGGTTTTGTAATGTGTGAGCAGGCAGTGAGGGTGAGGGTGAGCGGGCAGTGAGGGTGAGGGTGAGAGGGCAGTGAGGGGTGAGGGTGAGGGTGAAGTGGGCGGTGAGGGTGAGGGTGTGTGGGCGGTGAGGGTGAGGGTGAGAGGGCGGTGAGGGTGAGGGCGAGTGGGCGGTGAGGGTGAGGGTGAGTGGGCGGTGAGGGTGAGGGTGAGGGTGAGGGGGCGGTGAGGGTGAGGGGTGAGGGCGCAGTGAGGGTGAGGGTGAGTGGGCTGGTGACGGGGGAGAGTGACAGTGAGGGGGCAGTGAGGGTGAGGTTGAGGGTGAGCAGGCAGTGAGGGTGAGGGTGAGCGGGCAGTGAGGGTGGTGAGGGCTGAGGGGGGTGAGGGTGAGGGTGAGGTGAGGGTGGTGAGGTGAGGGGTGAGGGGTGTTGTGGCGTGAGGTGAGGTGAGAGGCGTGAGGTGAGGGTGAGTGGGCGGTGAGGTGAGGGTGAGTGTGGGCGGTGAGGGTGAGGGTGAGGGTGAGGGGGCGGTGAGGGTGAGAGTGAGTGGGCGGTGAGGGTGAGAGTGAGCGGGCGGTGAGGGTGAGAGTGAGCGGGCGTGAGGGTGAGAGTGAGCGGGCGGTGAGGGTGAGAGTGAGCGGGCGGTGGAGGGTGAGAGTGAGCGGGCGGTGAGGGTGAGGGGGCGGTGAGGGTGAGGGTAACGAGGGTGAGGATGAGTGGGCAATGAGGGTGAGCGGGCGGTGAGGGTGAGCGGGCGGTGAGGGTGAGGGTGAGGGGGCGGTGAGGGTGAGGGTGAGAGGGCAGTGAGGGTGAGGGTGAGAGGGCAGTGAGGGTGAGGGTGATGAGGGGCAGTGAGGGTGAGGGTGAGAGGGCAGTGAGGGTGAGGGTGAGAGGGCAGTGAGGGTGAGAGGGCAGTGAGGGTGAGAGGGCAGTGAGGGTGAGGGTGAGCGGGCGGTGAGGGTGAGGGTGAGCGGGCGGTGAGGGTGAGGGTGAGCGGGCGGTGAGGGTGAGGGTGAGCGGGCGGTGAGGGTGAGGGTGAGCGGGCGGTGAGGGTGAGGGTGAAGCGGGCGGTGAGGGTGAGGTGTGAGCGGGCGGTGAGGGTGAGCGGGCAGTGAGGGTGAGGGTGAGAGGGAAGTGAGAGTGAGGGTGAGAGGGCAGTGAGGGTGAGGGTGAGTGGGCAGTGAGGGTGAG
This sequence comes from Heterodontus francisci, assembly GCF_036365525.1. Classification (NCBI taxonomy): domain Eukaryota; kingdom Metazoa; phylum Chordata; class Chondrichthyes; order Heterodontiformes; family Heterodontidae; genus Heterodontus; species Heterodontus francisci. Next base: position 6,009 of record NW_027141008.1, read on the forward strand.
GGTGAGGGGGCGGTGAGGGTGAGGGTGAGGGTGAGCAGGCAGTGAGGGTGAGGGTGAGGGTGAGCGGGCAGTGAGGGTGAGGGTGAGAGGGCGGTGAGGGTGAGGGTGAGTGGGCGGTGAGGGTGAGGGTGAGTGGGCGGTGAGGGTGAGGGTGTAGTGGGCGGTCAGGGTGAGGATGTGGGCAACGAGGGTGAGGTGAGCGGCAACAAGGGTAAGTGGCAGTGAGGGTGAGGGTGAGGGTGAGTGTGCAGTGAGGGTGAGGGTGAGTGGGCAGTGAGGGTGAGGATGTGGGCAATGAGGAGTGAGGGTGAGGGGGCCGTGAGGGTGAGGGTGAGGGGGAATGGGCGGTGAGGGTGAGGGGGAATGGGCAGTGAGGGTGAGGGGGAATGGGCAGTGAGGGTGAGGGTGAGGGGTGAGTGGGGCAGTGAGGGTGTGGATGAGGGTGAGTGGGCAGTGAGGGTGAGGGTGAGGGTGAGTGGGCAGTGAGGGTGAGGGTGAGTGGGCAGTGAGGGTGAGGGTGAGGGTGAGTGGGCAGTGAGGGTGAAGTGGCAGTGAGTGGCAGTGAGGGTGAGAGCGAGTGGGTATTGAGGGAGAGAGTGATGGTGAGTGGGCAGTGAAGGTGAGGGTGAGGGTGAGTGCTCGGTGAGGGTGTGAGGGTGAGTGGGCAGTGAAGGTGAGGGTGAGGGTGAGTGCTCGGTGAGGGTGAGGGTGAGTGGGCAGTGAAGGTGAGGGTGAGGGTGAGTGCTCGGTGAGGGTGAGGGTGAGTGGGCGGTGGAGGTGAGGGTGAGTGGGGCGGTGAGGGTGAGGGTGAGTGGGCGGTGAGGGTGAGGGTGAGGGGGTAGTGAGGGTGAGGGTGAGGGGGTAGTGAGGGTGAGGGGTGAGGGGGGTAGTGAGGGTGAGGGTGAGGGGGTAGTGAGGGTGAGGGTGAGGGTGAGTGGGCAGTGAGGGTGAGAGTGAGGGTGAGTGGGCAATGAGGGTGTGGGTGAGCGGGCAACGAGAGTGAGTGGGCAGTAAGGGTGAGGGTGAGTGGGCAGTAAGGGTGAGGGGGCCGTGAGGGTGAGGGTGAGGGGGAATGGGCAGTGAGGGTGTGGGTGAGGTTGAGTGGGCAGTGAGGGTGAGAGTGAGGGTGAGAGTGAGTGGGCAGCGAGGGTGAGGGTGAGTGGGCAATGAGGGTGAGAGTGAGGGTGAGTGGGCAGTGAGTATGAGAGTGAGTGGGCAGTGAGGGGGAGAGTGAGGGTGAGGGTGAGGGTGAGTGGGCAGTGAGGGGAGAGTGAGGGTGAGGGTGAGGGTAAGTGGGCAGTGAGGGTGAGGGTGAGTGGACAGTGAGGGTGAGGGTAAGGGTGAGTGGGCAGTGAGGGTGAGGGTGAGTGGGCGGTGAGGGTGAGGGTAAGTGGGCGGTGAGGGTGAGGGTAAGTGGGCGGTGAGGGTGAGAGTGAGGGTGAGTGTGCGGTGAGGGTGAGGGTGAGGGTGAGTGGGCAGTGAGGGTGAGGGTGAGTGGGCAGTGAGGGTGAGGGTGAGTGGGCAGTGAGGGTGAGGGTGAGTGGGCAGTGAGGGTGAGGGTGAGTGGGCAGTGAGGGCGAGGGTGAGTGGGCAGTGAGGGCGAGGGTGAGTGGGCAGTGAGGGCGAGGGTGAGTGGGCAGTGAGGGCGAGGGTGAGTGGGCAGTGAGGGCAAGGGTGAGTGGGCAGTGAGGGCAAGGGTGAGTGGGCAGTGAGGGCGAGGGTGAGTGGGCAGTGAGGGCGAGGGTGAGTGGGCAGTGAGGGCGAGGGTGAGTGGGCAGTGAGGGCGAGGGTGAGTGGGCAGTGAGGGCGAGGGTGAGTGGGCAGTGAGGGCGAGGGTGAGTGGGCAGTGAGGGCGAGGGTGAGTGGGCAGTGAGGGCGAGGGTGAGTGGGCAGTGAGGGCGAGGGTGAGTGGGCAGTGAGGGCGAGGGTGAGTGGGCAGTGAGGGCGAGGGTGAGTGGGCAGTGAGGGCGAGGGTGAGTGGTCAGTGAGGGCGAGGGTGAGTGGTCAGTGAGGGCGAGGGTGAGTGGTCAGTGAGGGCGAGGGTGAGTGGTCAGTGAGGGCGAGGGTGAGTGGTCAGTGAGTGTGAGAGTGAGTGGTCAGTGAGGGTGAGAGTGAGGGTGAGGGTGAGCGAGCAGCGAGGGTGAGAGTGAGGGTGAGGAGGCGGTGAGGGTGAGGCTGAGAGTGAGTGGGCAGTGAGGGTAAGTGGGCAGTGAGGGTGAGGGTGAGTGGGCAGTGAGGGTGAGGGTGAGGGCGAGCGGGCAGTGAGGGTGAGGGTGGGCGGGCAGTGAGGGTGAGGGGGCAGTGAGGGTGAGGGTGAGTGGGCAGTGAGGGAGAGGGTGAGTGGGCAGTGAGGGTAAGTGTGAGGGTGAGTGGGCATTGAGGTTGAGGGTGAGTGGGCATTGAGGGTGAGGGTGAGGGTGAGTAGGCAGTGAGGGTGAGGGTGAGTGGGCAGTGAGAGTAAGTGTGAGGGTGAGTGGGCAGAGAGTGTGAGAGTGTGGGTGAGTGGGTGGTGAGGGTGAGGGTGAGAGTGAGTGGGCAGTGAGGGCGAGGGTGAGTGGGCAGTGAGGGTGAGGGTGAGAGTGAGTGGGCAGTGAGGCTGAGGGTGAGGGTGAGTGGGCAGTGAGGCTGAGGGTAAGTGGGCGGTGAGGGTGAGAGTGAGGGTGAGTGGGTGGTGAGGGTGAGAGTGAGTGGGTGGTGAGGGTGAGAGTGAGTGGGCAGTGAGGGTGAGGATAAGTGGGCAGTGAGGGTGAGGATAAGTGGGCAGTGAGGGTGAGGGTGAGTGGGCTGTGAGGGTGAGGGTGAGTGGGCTGTGAGGGTGAGAGTGAGTGGGCAGTGAGGGTGAGAGTGAGTGGGCAGTGAGGGTGAGAGTGAGTGGGCAGTGAGGGTGAGAGTGAGTGGGCAGTGAGGGCGAGAGTGAGTGGGCAGTGAGGGCGAGAGTGAGTGGGCAGTGAGGGCGAGAGTGAGTGGGCAGTGAGGGCGAGGGTGAGTGGTCAGTGAGGGTGAGGGTGAGTGGTCAGTGAGGGTGAGGGTGAGTGGTCAGTGAGGGTGAGGGTGAGTGGTCAGTGAGGGTGAGTGGTCAGTGAGGGTGAGGGTAAGTGGGCGGTGAGGGTGAGGGTAAGTGGGCAGTGAGGGTGAGGGTGAGTGGGCAGTGAGGGTGAGGGTGAGTGGGCAGTGAGGGTGAGGGTGAGTGGGCAGTGAGGGTGAGGGTGAGGGCGAGCGGGCAGTGAGGGTGAGGGTGAGGGCGAGCGGGCAGTGAGGGTGAGGGTGGGCGGGCAGTGAGGGTGAGGGGGCAGTGAGGGTGAGGGTGAGTGGGCAGTGAGGGAGAGGGTGAGTGGGCAGTGAGGGTAAGTGTGAGGGTGAGTGGGCAATGAGGTTGAGGGTGAGTGGGCATTGAGGGTGAGGGTGAGGGTGAGTAGGCAGTGAGGGTGAGGGTGAGTGGGCAGTGAGAGTAAGTGTGAGGGTGAGTGGGCAGAGAGTGTGAGAGTGTGGGTGAGTGGGTGGTGAGGGTGAGGGTGAGAGTGAGTGGGCAGTGAGGGCGAGGGTGAGTGGGCAGTGAGGGTGAGGGTGTGAGTGAGTGGGCAGTGAGGCTGAGGGTGAGTGGGCAGTGAGGGTGAGGGTGAGAGTGAGTGGGCAGTGAGGCTGAGGGTGAGGGTGAGTGGGCAGTGAGGCTGAGGGTAAGTGGGCAGTGAGGGTGAGAGTGAGGGTGAGTGGGTGGTGAGGGCGAGAGTGAGTGGGCAGTGAGGGCGAGGATAAGTGGGCAGTGAGGGTGAGGGTGAGTGGGCAGTGAGGGTGAGGGTGAGTGGGCAGTGAGGGTGAGGGTGAGTGGGCAGTGAGGGTGAGGGTGAGTGGGCAGTGAGGGTGAGGGTGAGTGGGCAGTGAGGGTGAGGGTGAGGGGACAGTGAGGGTGAGGGTGAGTGGGCAGTGAGTGTGAGGGTGAGTGGGCAGTGATGGTGAGGGTGAGGGTGAGGGCGCAGTGAGGGTGAGCGGGCGGTGACGGGGAGAGTGACAGTGAGGGGGCAGTGAGGGTGAGGTTGAGGGTGAGCAGGCAGTGAGGGTGAGGGTGAGAGGGCAGTGAGGGTGAGGGTGAGGGTGAGTGGGCGGTGAGGGTGAGGGTGTGTGGGCGGTGAGGGTGAGGGTGAGAGGGCGGTGAGGGTGAGGGTGAGAGGGCGGTGAAGGTGAGGGTGAGTGGGCGGTGAAGGTGAGGGTGAGAGTGAGTGGGCGGTGAGGGTGAGAGTGAGTGGGCGGTGAGGGTGAGAGTGAGCAGGCGGTGAGGGTGAGAGTGAGCGGGCGGTGAGGGTGAGAGTGAGCGGGCGGTGAGGGTGAGAGTGAGCGGGCGGTGAGGGTGAGAGTGAGCGGGCGGTGAGGGTGAGGGTGAGCGGGCGGTGAGGGTGAGGGTGAGCGGGCGGTGAGGGTGAGGGTGAGCGGGCGGTGAGGGTGAGGGTGAGCGGGCGGTGAGGGTGAGGGTGAGCGGGCGGTGAGGGTGAGGGGGCGGTGAGGGTGAGGGTAACGAGGGTGAGGATGAGTGGGCAATGAGGGTGAGGGTGAGCGGGCGGTGAGGGTGAGGGTGAGAGGGCAGTGAGGGTGAGGGTGAGAGGGCAGTGAGGGTGAGGGTGAGAGGGCAGTGAGGGTGAGGGTGAGAGGGCAGTGAGGGTGAGGGTGAGCGGGCGGTGAGGGTGAGGGTGAGCGGGCGGTGAGGGTGAGTGGGCAGTGAGGGTGAAGGTGAGAGGGAAGTGAGAGTGAGGGTGAGAGGGCAGTGAGGGTGAGGGTGAGTGGGCAGTGAGGGTGAGGGTGAGTGGGCGGTGAGGGTGAGGGTGAGGGTGAGCAGGCAGTGAGGGTGAGGGTGAGGGTGAGCAGGCAGTGAGGGTGAGGGTGAGGAGGCAGTGAGGGTGAGGGTGAGGGTGAGCGGGCAGTGAGGGTGAGGGTGAGAGGGCGGTGAGGGTGAGGGTGAATGGGCGGTCAGGGTGAGGATGTGGGCAACGAGGATGAGGGTGAGCGGGCAACAAGGGTAAGTGGGCAGTGAGGGTGAGGGTGAGTGGGCAGTGAGGGTGAGGGTGAGTGGGCAGTGAGGGTGAGGGTGAGTGGGCAGTGAGGGTGAGTGGGCCGTGAGGGTGAGGGTGAGTGGGCCGTGAGGGTGAGGGTGAGGGGGCCGTGAGGGTGAGGGTGAGGGTGAGTGGGCAGTGAGGGTGAGGGTGAGTGGGCAGTGATGGTGAGGGTAAGTGGGCAGTGATGGTGAGGGTAAGTGGGCAGTGGGCAGTGAGGGTGTGGATGAGGGTGAGTGGGCAGTGAGGGTGTGGATGAGGGTGAGTGGGCAGTGAGGGTGAGGGTGAGGGTGAGGGGGCAGTGAGGGTGAGTGGGCAGTGAGGGTGAGAGTGAGGGTGAGTGGGCAGTGAGGGTGAGTGGGCAGTGAGGGTGAGAGCGAGTGGGTATTGAGGGAGAGAGTGATGGTGAGTGGGCAGTGAAGGTGAGGGTGAGGGTGAGGGCTCGGTGAGGGTGAGGGTGAGTGGGCGGTGAGGGTGAGGGTGAGTGGGCGGTGAGGGTGAGGGTGAGGGGGTAGTGAGGGTGAGGGTGAGGGTGAGTGGGCAGTGAGGGTGAGAGTGAGGGTGAGTGGGCAATGAGGGTGTGGGTGAGCGGGCAACGAGAGTGAGTGGGCAGTAAGGGTAAGGGTGAGTGGGCAGTAAGGGTGAGGGGGCCGTGAGGGTGAGGGTGAGGGGGAATGGGCAGTGAGGGTGTGGGTGAGGTTGAGTGGGCAGTGAGGGTGAGAGTGAGGGTGAGTGTGAGTGGGCAGCGAGGGTGAGGGTGAGTGGGCAATGAGGGTGAGAGTGAGGGGGAGAGTGAGGGTGAGGGTGAGGGTGAGTGGGCAGTGAGGGGGAGAGTGAGGGTGAGGGTAAGTGGGCAGTGAGGGTGAGGGTGAGGGGGTAGTGAGGGTGAGGGTGAGGGGGTAGTGAGGGTGAGGGTGAGGGGGTAGTGAGGGTGAGGGTGAGTGTGAGAGGGCAGTGAGGGTGAGAGTGAGGGTGAGTGGGCAATGAGGGTGTGGGTGAGCGGGCAACGAGAGTGAGTGGGCAGTAAGGGTGAGGGTGAGTGGGCAGTAAGGGTGAGGGGGCCGTGAGGGTGAGGGTGAGGGGGAATGGGCAGTGAGGGTGTGGGTGAGGTTGAGTGGGCAGTGAGGGTGAGAGTGAGGGTGAGTGTGAGTGGGCAGCGAGGGTGAGGGTGAGTGGGCAATGAGGGTGAGAGTGAGGGTGAGTGGGCAGTGAGTATGAGAGTGAGTGGGCAGTGAGGGGGAGAGTGAGGGTGAGGGTGAGGGTGAGTGGGCAGTGAGGGGGAGAGTGAGGGTGAGGGTGAGGGTAAGTGGGCAGTGAGGGTGAGGGTGAGTGGACAGTGAGGGTGAGGGTAAGGGTGAGTGGGCAGTGAGGGTGAGGGTGAGTGGGCGGTGAGGGTGAGGGTAAGTGGGCGGTGAGGGTGAGGGTAAGTGGGCGGTGAGGGTGAGAGTGAGGGTGAGTGTGCGGTGAGGGTGAGGGTGAGGGTGAGTGGGCAGTGAGGGCGAGGGTGAGTGGGCAGTGAGGGCGAGGGTGAGTGGGCAGTGAGGGTGAGGATAAGTGGGCAGTGAGGGTGAGGATAAGTGGGCAGTGAGGGTGAGGGTGAGGGTGAGTGGGCAGTGAGGCTGAGGGTGAGTGGGCAGTGAGGGTGAGGGTAACTGGGCAGTGAGGGTGAGGGCGAGGGTGAGTGGGCAGTGAGGGCGAGGGTGAGTGGGCAGTGAGGGCGAGGGTGAGTGGGCAGTGAGGGCGAGGGTGAGTGGGCAGTGAGGGCGAGGGTGAGTGGGCAGTGAGGGTGAGGGTGAGTGGGCAGTGAGGGTGAGGGTGAGCGAGCAGCGAGGGTGAGAGTGAGGGTGAGGGTCGGTGAGGGTGAGGGTGAGAGTGAGTGGGCAGTGAGGGTGAGGGTAAGTGGGCAGTGAGGGTGAGGTTGAGGGTAAGTGGGCAGTGAGGGTGAGGGTGAGTGGGCGGTGAGGGTGAGGGTGAGGGGTAAGTGGGCAGTGAGGGTGAGAGTGAGTGGGCGGTGAGGGTGAGGTTGAGAGTGAGTGGGCAGTGAGGGTGAGGGTAAGTGGGCAGTGAGGGTGAGGGTGAGGGTAAGTGGGCAGTGAGGGTGAGGGTGAGTGGGGGAGAGGGTGAGTGGGCAGTGAGGGTGAGAGTGAGTGGGCGGTGAGGGTGAGGGTGAGCGGGCAGAGGGTGAGGGGGCAGTGTGGTGAGGGTGAGGGTGAGTGGGCAGTGAGGATAAGTGTGAGGGTGAGTGGGCATTGAGGTTGAGGGTGAGTGGGCATTGAGGGTGAGGGTGAGAGTGAGTGGGCAGCGAGGGTGTGGGTGAGGGTGAGTGGGCAGTGAGGGTGAGAGTGAGGGTGAGTGGGCAGTGAGGGTGAGAGTGAGGGTGAGTGGGCAGTGAGGGTGAGAGTGAGGGTGAGTGGGCAGTGAGGGTGAGAGCGAGTGGGTATTGAGGGAGAGAGTGATGGTGAGTGGGCAGTGAAGGTGAGGGTGAGGGTGAGTGCTCGGTGAGGGTGAGGGTGAGGGGGTAGTGAGGGTGAGGGTGAGGGGGTAGTGAGGGTGAGGGTGAGGGTGAGAGGGCAGTGAGGGTGAGAGTGAGGGGTGAGTGGGCAATGAGGGTGAGGGGGCCGTGAGGGTGAGGGTGAGGGGGAATGGGCAGTGAGGGTGTGGGTGAGGTTGAGTGGGCAGTGAGGGTGAGAGTGAGGGTGAGTGTGAGTGGGCAGCGAGGGTGAGGGTGAGTGGGCAATGAGGGTGAGGGGGCCGTGAGGGTGAGGGTGAGGGGGAATGGGCAGTGAGGGTGTGGGTGAGGTTGAGTGGGCAGTGAGGGTGAGAGTGAGGGTGAGTGTGAGTGGGCAGCGAGGGTGAGGGTGAGTGGGCAATGAGGGTGAGAGTGAGGGTGAGTGGGCAGTGAGTATGAGAGTGAGTGGGCAGTGAGGGGGAGAGAGAGGGTGAGGGTGAGTGGGCAGTGAGGGGGAGAGTGAGGGTGAGGGTGAGGGTGAGTGGGCAGTGAGGGTGAGGGTGAGTGGGCAGTGAGGGCGAGGGTGAGTGGGCAGTGAGGGCGAGGGTGAGTGGGCAGTGAGGGCGAGGGTGAGTGGGCAGTGAGGGCGAGGGTGAGTGGGCAGTGAGGGCGAGGGTGAGTGGGCAGTGAGGGCGAGGGTGAGTGGGCAGTGAGGGCGAGGGTGAGTGGGCAGTGAGGGCGAGGGTGAGTGGGCAGTGAGGGCGAAGGTGAGTGGGCAGTGAGGGCGAGGGGGAGTGGGCAGTGAGGGCGAGGGGGAGTGGGCAGTGAGGGCGAGGGGGAGTGGGCAGTGAGGGCGAGGGGGAGTGGGCAGTGAGGGCGAGGGTGAGTGGGCAGTGAGGGCGAGGGTGAGTGGGCAGTGAGGGCGAGGGTGAGTGGGCAGTGAGGGCGAGGGTGAGTGGGCAGTGAGGGCGAGGGTGAGTGGGCAGTGAGGGCGAGGGTGAGTGGGCAGTGAGGGCGAGGGTGAGTGGGCAGTGAGGGTGAGAGTGAGGGTGAGGGTGAGCGAGCAGCGAGGGTGAGAGTGAGGGTGAGGAGGCGGTGAGGGTGAGGCTGAGAGTGAGTGGGCAGTGAGGGTAAGTGGGCAGTGAGGGTGAGGGTGAGTGGGCAGTGAGGGTGAGGGTGAGTGGGCAGTGAGGGTGAGGGTGAGGGCGAGCGGGCAGTGAGGGTGAGGGTGGGCGGGCAGTGAGGGTGAGGGGGCAGTGAGGGTGAGGGGGCAGTGAGGGTGAGGGGGCAGTGAGGGTGAGGGGGCAGTGAGGGTGAGGGGGCAGTGAGGGTGAGGGTGAGTGAGCAGTGAGGGAGAGGGTGAGTGGGCAGTGAGGGTAAGTGTGAGGGTGAGTGGGCATTGAGGTTGAGGGTGAGTGGGCATTGAGGGTGAGGGTGAGGGTGAGTAGGCGGTGAGGGTGAGTGGGCAGTGAGAGTAAGTGTGAGGGTGAGTGGGCAGAGAGTGTGAGAGTGTGGATGAGTGGGTGGTGAGGGTGAGGGTGAGAGTGAGTGGGCAGTGAGGGCGAGGGTGAGTGGGCAGTGAGGGTGAGGGTGAGAGTGAGTGGGCAGTGAGGCTGAGGGTGAGGGTGAGGGTGAGTGGGCAGTGAGGCTGAGGGTAAGTGGGCAGTGAGGGTGAGAGTGAGGGTGAGTGGGTGGTGAGGGCGAGAGTGAGTGGGTGGTGAGGGCGAGAGTGAGTGGGTGGTGAGGGCGAGAGTGAGTGGGTAGTGAGGGCGAGGATAAGTGGGCAGTGAGGGCGAGGATAAGTGGGCAGTGAGGGTGAGGGTGAGTGGGCAGTGAGGGTGAGGGTGAGTGGGCAGTGAGGGTGAGGGTGAGTGGGCAGTGAGGGTGAGGGTGAGTGGGCAGTGAGGGTGAGGGTGAGTGGGCAGTGAGGGTGAGAGTGAGTGGGCTGTGAGGGAGAGGTGAGGATGGGGTGGGCGGTGAGGGTGAGGGGACAGTGAGGATGAGGGTGAGGGTGAGTGGGCAGTGAGTGTGAGGGTGAGTGGGCAGTGATGGTGAGGGTGAGGGTGAGGGTGCAGTGAGGGTGAGGGGTGAGCGGGCGGTGATGGGGAGAGTGACAGTGAGGGGGCAGTGAGGGTGAGGTTGAGGGTGAGCAGGCAGTGAGGGTGAGGGTGAGCGGGCAGTGAGGGTGAGGGTGAGAGGGCAGTGAGGGTGAGGGTGAGAGGGCAGTGAGGGTGAGGGTGAGGGTGAGTGGGCGGTGAGGGTGAGGGTGTGTGGGCGGTGAGGGTGAGGGTGAGAGGGCGGTGAGGGTGAGGGTGAGAGGGCGGTGAGGGTGAGGGTGAGAGGGCGGTGAAGGTGAGGGTGAGTGGGCGGTGAGGGTGAGGGTGAGGGTGAGGGGGCGGTGAGGGTGAGAGTGAGTGGGCGGTGAGGGTGAGAGTGAGTGGGCGGTGAGGGTGAGGGTGAGCGGGCGGTGAGGGTGAGGGTGAGCGGGCGGTGAGGGTGAGGGTGAGCGGGCGGTGAGGGTGAGGGTGAGCGGGCGGTGAGGGTGAGGGGGCGGTGAGGGTGAGGGTAACGAGGGTGAGGGTGAGCGAGCGGTGAGGGTGAGGGTGAGCGGGCGGTGAGGGTGAGGGTGAGCGGGCAGTGAGGGTGAAGGTGAGAGGGAAGTGAGAGTTAGGGTGAAAGGGCAGTGAGGGTGAGGGTGAGGGTGAGTGGGCAGTGAGGGTGAGGGTGAGGGGGCGGTGAGGGTGAGGGTGAGGGTGAGCAGGCGGTGAGGGTGAGGGTGAGCGGGCAGTGAGGGTGAGGGTGAGAGGGCGGTGAGGGTGAGGGTGAATGGGCGGTCAGGGTGAGGATGTGGGCAACGAGGGTGAGGGTGAGCGGGCAACAAGGGTAAGTGGGCAGTGAGGGTGAGGGTGAGGGTGAGTGGGCAGTGAGGGTGAGGGTGAGTGGGCAGTGAGGGTGAGGATGTGGGCAACGAGGGTGAGGGTGAGGGGGCCGTGAGGGTGAGGGTGAGGGGGAATGGGCGGTGAGGGTGAGGGGGAATGGGCAGTGAGGGTGAGGGTGAGTGGGCAGTGATGGTGAGGGTGAGGGTGAGTGGGCAGTGAGGGTGTGGATGAGGGTGAGTGGGCAGTGAGGGTGAGGGTGAGGGTGAGTGGGCAGTGAGGGTGAGTGGGCAGTGAGGGTGAGAGTGAGGGTGAGTGGGCAGTGAGGGTGAGAGTGAGGGTGAGTGGGCAGTGAGGGTGAGTGGGCAGTGAGGGTGAGAGCGAGTGGGTATTGAGGGAGAGAGTGATGGTGAGTGGGCAGTGAAGGTGAGGGTGAGGGTGAGTGCTCGGTGAGGGTGAGGGTGAGTGGGCAGTGAAGGTGAGGGTGAGGGTGAGTGCTCGGTGAGGGTGAGGGTGAGGGGGCGGTGAGGGTGAGGGTGAGTGGGCGGTGAGGGTGAGGGTGAGTGGGCGGTGAGGGTGAGGGTGAGGGGGTAGTGAGGGTGAGGGTGAGGGGGTAGTGAGGGTGAGGGGGTAGTGAGGGTGAGGGGGTAGTGAGGGTGAGGGGGTAGTGAGGGTGAGGGTGAGGGGGTAGTGAGGGTGAGGGTGAGGGGGTAGTGAGGGTGAGGGTGAGGGGGTAGTGAGGGTGAGGGTGAGAGTGAGGGTGAGTGGGCAATGAGGGTGTGGGTGAGCGGGCAACGAGAGTGAGTGGGCAGTAAGGGTGAGGGTGAGTGGGCAGTAAGGGTGAGGGGGCCGTGAGGGTGAGGGTGAGGGGGAATGGGCAGTGAGGGTGTGGGTGAGGTTGAGAGGGCAGTGAGGGTGAGAGTGAGGGTGAGTGTGAGTGGGCAGCGAGGGTGAGGGTGAGTGGGCAATGAGGGTGAGAGTGAGGGTGTGTGGGCAGTGAGTATGAGAGTGAGTGGGCAGTGAGGGGGAGAGTGAGGGTGAGGGTGAGGGTGAGTGGGCAGTGAGGGGAGAGAGTGAGGGTGAGGGTGAGGGTAAGTGGGCAGTGAGGGTGAGGGTGAGTGGACAGTGAGGGTGAGGGTAAGGGTGAGTGGGCAGTGAGGGTGAGGGTGAGTGGGCGGTGAGGGTGAGAGTGAGGGTGAGTGTGCGGTGAGGGTGAGGGTGAGGGTGAGTGGGCAGTGAGGGTGAGGGTGAGTGGGCAGTGAGGGTGAGGGTGAGTGGGCAGTGAGGGTGAGGGTGAGTGGGCAGTGAGGGTGAGGGTGAGTGGGCAGTGAGGGTGAGGGTGAGTGGGCAGTGAGGGCGAGGGTGAGTGGGCAGTGAGGGCGAGGGTGAGTGGGCAGTGAGGGCGAGGGTGAGTGGGCAGTGAGGGCGAGGGTGAGTGGGCAGTGAGGGCGAGGGTGAGTGGGCAGTGAGGGCGAGGGTGAGTGGGCAGTGAGGGCGAGGGTGAGTGGGCAGTGAGGGCGAGGGTGAGTGGGCAGTGAGGGCGAGGGTGAGTGGGCAGTGAGGGCGAGGGTGAGTGGGCAGTGAGGGCGAGGGTGAGTGGGCAGTGAGGGCGAGGGTGAGTGGGCAGTGAGGGCGAGGGTGAGTGGGCAGTGAGGGCGAGGGTGAGTGGGCAGTGAGGGCGAGGGTGAGTGGGCAGTGAGGGCGAGGGTGAGTGGGCAGTGAGGGCGAGGGCGAGGGTGAGTGGGCAGTGAGGGCGAGGGTGAGGGTGAGCGAGCAGCGAGGGTGAGAGTGAGGGTGAGGAGGCGGTGAGGGTGAGGCTGAGAGTGAGTGGGCAGTGAGGGTAAGTGGGCAGTGAGGGTGAGGGTGAGTGGGCAGTGAGGGTGAGGGTGAGTGGGCAGTGAGGGTGAGGGTGAGGGCGAGCGGGCAGTGAGGGTGAGGGTGGGTGGGCAGTGAGGGTGAGGGGGAAGTGAGGGTGAGGGTGAGTGGGCAGTGAGGGAGAGGGTGAGTGGGCAGTGAGGGAGAGGGTGAGTGGGCAGTGAGGGTAAGTGTGAGGGTGAGTGGGCATTGAGGTTGAGGGTGAGTGGGCATTGAGGGTGAGGGTGAGTGGGCATTGAGGGTGAGGGTGAGGGTGAGTAGGCAGTGAGGGTGAGGGTGAGTGGGCAGTGAGAGTAAGTGTGAGGGTGAGTGGGCAGAGAGTGTGAGAGAGTGGGTGGTGAGGGTGAGGGTGAGAGTGAGTGGGCAGTGAGGGCGAGGGTGAGTGGGCAGTGAGGGTGAGGGTGAGAGTGAGTGGGCAGTGAGGCTGAGGGTGAGGGTGAGTGGGCAGTGAGGCTGAGGGTAAGTGGGCAGTGAGGGTGAGAGTGAGGGTGAGTGGGCAGTGAGGGCGAGGATAAGTGGGCAGTGAGGGTGAGGATAAGTGGGCAGTGAGGGTGAGGGTGAGTGGGCAGTGAGGGTGTGGGTGAGTGGGCAGTGAGGGTGTGGGTGAGTGGGCAGTGAGGGTGAGGGTGAGTGGGCAGTGAGGGTGAGGGTGAGTGGGCAGTGAGGGTGAGGGTGAGTGGGCTGTGAGGGTGAGAGTGAGTGGGCAGTGAGGGCCAGGGTGAGTGGGCAGTGAGGGTGAGGGTGAGTGGTCAGTGAGGGTGAGGGTGAGTGGTCAGTGAGGGTGAGTGGTCAGTGAGGGTGAGGGTGAGCGAGCAGCGAGGGTGAGAGTGAGGGTGAGGGTCGGTGAGCGTGAGGTTGAGAGTGAGTGGGCAGTGAGGGTGAGGGTAAGTGGGCGGTGAGGGTGAGGGTAAGTGGGCAGTGAGGGTGAGGTTGAGTGGGCAGTGAGGGTGAGGGTGAGTGGGCAGTGAGGGTGAGGGTGAGGGCGAGCGGGCAGTGAGGGTGAGGGTGGGCGGGCAGTGAGGGTGAGGGGGCAGTGAGGGTGAGGGTGAGTGGGCAGTGAGGGAGAGGGTGAGTGGGCAGTGAGGGTAAGTGTGAGGGTGAGTGGGCATTGAGGTTGAGGGTGAGTGGGCATTGAGGGTGAGGGTGAGGAGGCAGTGAGGGTGAGGGTGAGTGGGCAGAGAGTGTGAGAGTGTGGGTGAGTGGGTGGTGAGGGTGAGGGTGAGAGTGAGTGGGCAGTGAGGGCGAGGGTGAGTGGGCAGTGAGGGTGAGGGTGAGAGTGAGTGGGCAGTGAGGCTGAGGCTGAGGGTAAGTGGGCAGTGAGGGTGAGTGGGTGGTGAGGACGAGAGTGAGTGGGCAGTGAGGGCGAGGTTAAGTGGGCAGTGAGGGTGAGGGTGAGTGGGCAGTGAGGGTGAGGGTGAGTGGGCAGTGAGAGTGAGTGGGCAGTGAGGGTGAGGATGGGTGGGCAGTGAGGGTGAGGGGACAGTGAGGATGAGGGTGAGGGTGAGTGGGCAGTGAGGGTGAGGGTGAGTGGGCAGTGATGGTGAGGGTGAGGGTGAGGGCGCAGTGAGGGTGAGGGTGAGCGGGCGGTGACGGGGAGAGTGACAGTGAGGGGGCAGTGAGGGTGAGGTTGAGGGTGAGCAGGCAGTGAGGGTGAGGGTGAGTGGGCGGTGAGGGTGAGGGTGAGAGGGCGGTGAGGGTGAGGGTGAGTGGGCGGTGAGGGTGAGGGTGAGGGTGAGGGTGAGGGGGCGGTGAGGGTGAGAGTGAGGGGGCGGTGAGGGTGAGAGTGAGGGGGCGGTGAGGGTGAGAGTGAGTGGGCGGTGAGGGTGAGAGTGAGTGGGCGGTGAGGGTGGGGGTGAGCGGGCGGTGAGGGTGAGGGTGAGCGGGCGGTGAGGGTGAGGGTGAGCGGGCGGTGAGGGTGAGGGTGAGCGGGCGGTGAGGGTGAGGGGGTGGTGAGGGTGAGGGTAACGAGGGTGAGGATGAGTGGGCAATGAGGGTGAGGGTGAGCGGGCGGTGAGGGTGAGGGGGCAGTGAGGGTGAGGGTGAGAGGGCAGTGAGGGTGAGGGTGAGAGGGCAGTGAGGGTGAGGGTGAGGGTGAGAGGGCAGTGAGGGTGAGCGGGCAGTGAGGGTGAAGGTGAGAGGGCAGTGAGGGTGAGGGTGAGTGGGCAGTGAGGGTGAGGGTGAGGGGGCGGTGAGGGTGAGGGTGAGGGTGAGCAGGCAGTGAGGGTGAGGGTGAGCAGGCAGTGAGGGTGAGGGTGAGGGTGAGCAGGCAGTGAGGGTGAGGGTGAGAGGGCGGTGAGGGTGAGGGTGAGTGGGCGGTGAGGGTGAGGGTGAATGGGCGGTCAGGGTGAGGATGTGGGCAACGAGGGTGAGGGTGAGTGGGCAGTGAGGGTGAGGATGTGGGCAACGAGGGTGAGGGTGAGTGGGCCGTGAGGGTGAGGGTGAGGGGGCCGTGAGGGTGAGGGGTAATGGGCGGTGAGGGTGAGGGGGAATGGGCAGTGAGGGTGAGGGTGAGTGGGCAGTGAGGGTGTGGATGAGGGTGAGTGGGCAGTGAGGGTGTGGATGAGGGTGAGTGGGCAGTGAGGGTGAGTGGGCAGTGAGGGTGAGAGTGAGGGTGAGTGGGCAGTGAGGGTGAGTGGGCAGTGAGGGTGAGAGCGAGTGGGTATTGAGGGAGAGAGTGATGGTGAGTGGGCAGTGAAGGTGAGGGTGAGGGTGAGTGCTCGGTGAGGGTGAGGGTGAGTGGACGGTGAGGGTGAGGGTGAGTGGGCGGTGAGGGTGAGGGTGAGGGGGTAGTGAGGGTGAGGGTGAGGGGGTAGTGAGGGTGAGGGTGAGGGTGAGTGGGCAGTGAGGGTGAGAGTGAGGGTGAGTGGGCAATGAGGGTGTGGGTGAGCGGGCAACGAGAGTGAGTGGGCAGTAAGGGTGAGGGTGAGTGGGCAGTAAGGGTGAGGGGGCCGTGAGGGTGAGGGTGAGGGGGAATGGGCAGTGAGGGTGTGGGTGAGGTTGAGTGGGCAGTGAGGGTGAGAGTGAGGGTGAGTGTGAGTGGGCAGCGAGGGTGAGGGTGAGTGGGCAATGAGGGTGAGAGTGAGGGTGAGTGGGCAGTGAGTATGAGAGTGAGTGGGCAGTGAGGGGGAGAGTGAGGGTGAGGGTGAGTGGGCAGTGAGGGGGAGAGTGAGGGTGAGGGTGAGTGGGCAGTGATGGGGAGAGTGAGGGTGAGGGTGAGGGTAAGTGGGCAGTGAGGGTGAGGGTGAGTGGACAGTGAGGGTGAGGGTAAGGGTGAGTGGGCAGTGAGGGTGAGGGTGAGTGGGCAGTGAGGGTGAGGGTGAGTGGGCAGTGAGGGTGAAAGTGAGGGTGAGTGGGCGGTGAGGGTGAGTGGGCAGTGAGGGCAAGGGTGAGTGGGCAGTGAGGGCAAGGGTGAGTGGGCAGTGAGGGTGAGGGTGAGGGTGAGCGAGCAGCGAGGGTGAGAGTGAGGGTGAGGAGGCGGTGAGGGTGAGGCTGAGAGTGAGTGGGCAGTGAGGGTGAGGGTGAGGGTAAGTGGGCAGTGAGGGTGAGGATGAGAGTGAGTGGGCGGTGAGGGTGAGGGTGAGTGGGCAGTGAGGGTGAGGGTGAGTGGGCAGTGAGGGTGAGGGTGAGCGGGCAGTGAGGGTGAGGGTGAGCGGGCAGTGAGGGTGAGGGTGAGCGGGCAGTGAGGGTGAGGGTGAGCGGGCAGTGAGGGTGAGGGTGAGCGGGCGGTGAGGGTGAGGGTGAGTGGGCGGTGAGGGTGAGGGTGAGTGGGCGGTGAGGGTGAGGGTGAGTGGGCGGTGAGGGTGAGGGTGAGTGGGCGGTGAGGGTGAGGGTGAGTGGGCGGTGAGGGTGAGGGTGAGTGGGCGGTGAGGGTGAGAGTGATTGAAGGGTGAGTGGGCAGTGAGGGTGAGGGTGAGTGAAGTGTGAGTGGGCAGTGAGGGTGAGGGTGAGTGGGCAGTGAGGGTAAGTGTGAGGGTGAGTGGGCATTGAGGTTGAGGGTGAGTGGGCATTGAGGGTGAGGGTGAGTGGGCATTGAGGGTAAGTGTGAGGGTGAGTGGGCATTGAGGGTGAGAGTAAGTGGGCAGTGAGGGTGAGGGTGAGAGTGAGTGGGCAGTAAGGGTGAGGGTGAGGGTGAGTGGGGGGGTGAGGGTGAGTGGGCGGTGATGGTGAGGGTGAGAGTGAGTGGGCAGTGAGAGTGAGGGTGAGGGTGAGTGGGCAGTGAGGGTGAGAGTGAGGGTGAGTGGGCAGTGAGGGTGAGGGTGAGGGTGAGTGGGCAGTGAGGGTGCGGGTAAGTGGGCAGTGAGGGTGAGAGTGAGGGTGAGTGGGCAGTAAGGGTGAGGGTGAGGGTGAGTGGGGGGGTGAGGGTGAGTGGGCGGTGATGGTGAGGGTGAGAGTGAGTGGGCAGTGAGAGTGAGAGTGAGTGGGCAGTGAGGGTGAGGGTGAGCGGGCAGTGAGGTTGAGGGTGCGCTGGCAGTGAGGTTGAGGGTGCGCTGGCAGTGAGGGTGAGGGTGGAGTGGGCAGTGAGGGTGAGAGTGAGTGGGCAGTGAGGGTGAAGGGGACGGTGACTGGGCAGTGAGTATGAGTGTGAGTGGGCAGTGAGGGTGAGTGTGAGTTGGCAGTGAGGGTGAGTGGGCAGTGAGGGTGAGGGGGACAGTGAGGGTGAGGGGGACAGTGAGGGTGAGGGGGACAGTGAGGGTGAGGGGGACAGTGAGGGTGAGGGGGAGTGGGCAGTGAGGGTGAGGGTGAGTGGGCAGTGAGGGTGAGGGTGAGGGTGGGCGGGCAGTGAGGGTAAGGGTGAGGGTGAGGGTAAGGGGACAGTGAGGATGAGGGTGAGGGTGAGTGGGCAGTGAGTGTGAGGGTGAGTGGGCAGTGATGGTGAGGGTGAGGGTGAGGGGGCGGTGAGGGTGAGGGTGAGTGGGCAGTGACGGTGAGGGTGAGGGTAGGTGGGCAGTGAGGGTGAGCGGGCAGTGAGGGTGAGAGTGAGGGTGAGCGGGCGGTGAGGGTGAGAGTGAGTGGGCAGTGAGGGTGAGGGTGCGTGGGCAGTGAGGGTGAGGTTGAGGGTGAGTGGGCAATGAGGGTGAGGGTGAGTGGGCAATGAGGGTGAGGGTGAGTGGGCAATGAGGGTGAGGGAGTGTGGGTAATGAGGGTGAGGGAGTGTGGGTAATGAGGGTGAGGGAGTGTGGGTAATGAGGGTGAGGGAGAGAGTGAGGGTGAGGGTGAGCGAGCAGCGAGGGTGAGAGTGAGGGTGAGGAGGCGGTGAGGGTGAGAGTGAGGGTGAGTGGGCAGTGAGGGTGAGAGTGAGTGGGCAGTGAGGGTGAGGGTGAGTGGGCAGTGAGGGTGAGGGTGAGTGGGCAGTGAGGGTGAGGGTGAGTGGGCAGTGAGGGTGAGGGTGAGTGGGCAGTGAGGGTGAGGGTGAGTGGGCAGTGAGGGTGAGGGTGAGGGGGCAGTGAGGGTGAGGGTGAGTGGGCAGTGAGGGTGAGGGTGAGTGGGCAGTGAGGGTGAGGGTGAGTGGGCAGTGAGGGTGAGGGTGAGGGCGAGCGGGCAGTGAGGGTGAGGGTGGGCGGGCAGTGAGGGTGAGGGTGAGTGGGAAATGAGGGTGAGGGTGAGTGGGAGGGTGAATGGGCAGTGAGGGTGAGTGGGCAGTGAGGGAGAGGGTGAGTGGGCAGTGAGGGTAAGTGTGAGGGTGAGTGGGCATTGAGGTTGAGGGTGAGTGGGCATTGAGGGTGAGGGTGAGGGTGAGTGGGCAGTGAGGGTAAGTGTGAGGGTGAGTGGGCAGAGAGGGTGAGGGTGAGAGTGAGTGGGCAGTGAGGCTGAGGGTGAGGGTGAGGGTGAGTGGGCAGTGAGGGTGAGGGTGAGGGTGAGTGGGCAGTGAGGCTGAGGGTGAGGGTGAGTGGGCAGTGAGGCTGAGGGTGAATGGGCAGTGAGGGTGAGAGTGAGTGTGCAGTGAGGGCGAGGGTGAGTGGGCAGTGAGGGCGAGGGTGAGTGGGCAGTGAGGGCGAGGGTGAGTGGTCAGTGAGGGCGAGGGTGAGTGGTCAGTGAGGGCGAGGGTGAGTGGTCAGTGGGGGCGAGGGTGAGTGGTCAGTGGGGGCGAGGGTGAGTGGTCAGTGAGGGCGAGGGTGAGTGGTCAGTGAGGGCGAGGGTGAGTGGTCAGTGAGGGTGAGGGTGAGGGTGAGCGAGCAGCGAGGGTGAGAGTGAGGGTGAGGGTCGGTGAGCGTGAGGTTGAGAGTGAGTGGGCGGTGAGGGTGAGGGTGAGTGGGCGGTGAGGGTGAGGGTGAGTGGGCGGTGAGGGTGAGGGTGAGTGGGCGGTGAGGGTGAGGGTGAGTGGGCGGTGAGGGTGAGGGTGAGTGGGCGGTGAGGGTGAGGGTGAGTGGGCGGTGAGGGTGAGGGTGAGTGGGCGGTGAGGGTGAGGGTGAGTGGGCGGTGAGGGTGAGGGTGCGAGTGAGTGGGCAGTGAGGGTGAGGGTAAGTGGGCAGTGAGGGTGAGGGTAAGTGGGCAGTGAGGGTGAGGGTGAGGGTAAGTGGGCAGTGAGGGTGAGTGTGAGGGTGAGGGTGAGTGGGCAGTGAGGGTGAGAGTGAGCGGGCGGTGAGGGTGAGAGTGAGCGGGCGGTGAGGGTGAGGGTGAGTGGGCAGTGAGGGTGAGGGTGAGTGGGCAGTGAGGGTAAGTGTGAGGGTGAGTGGGCATTGAGGTTGAGGGTGAGTGGGCAGCGAGGGTGAGGGTGAGGGGGAGTGGGCAGCGAGGGTGAGGGTGAGTGGGCAGTGAGGGTGAGAGTGAGGGTGAGTGGGCATTGAGGTTGAGGGTGAGTGGGCATTGAGGGTGAGGGTGAGTGGGCATTGAGGGTAAGTGTAAGGGTGAGTTGGCAGAGAGTGTGAGAGTGTGGGTGAGTGGGCAGTGAGGGTGAGGGTGAGGGTGAGCGAGCAGCGAGGGTGAGAGTGAGGGTGAGGAGGCGGTGAGGGTGAGGCTGAGAGTGAGTGGGCAGTGAGGGTGAGGGTGAGGGTAAGTGGGCAGTGAGGGTGAGGGTGAGGGTGAGCCGGCGGTGAGGGTGAGGGTGAGCGGGCAGTGAGGGTGAGGGTGAGCGGGCAGTGAGGGTGAGGGTGAGCGGGCAGTGAGGGTGAGGGTGAGCGGGCAGTGAGGGTGAGGGTGAGCGGGCAGTGAGGGTGAGGGTGAGCGGGCAGTGAGGGTGAGGGTGAGCGGGCAGTGAGGGTGAGGGTGAGCGGGCGGTGAGGGTGAGGGTGAGCGGGGCGGTGAGGGTGAGGGTGAGTGGGCGGTGAGGGTGAGGGTGAGTGGGCGGTGAGGGTGAGGGTGAGTGGGCGGTGAGGGTGAGGGTGAGTGGGCGGTGAGGGTGAGGGTGAGTGGGCGGTGAGGGTGAGGGTGAGTGGGCGGTGAGGGTGAGGGTGAGTGGGCGGTGAGGGTGAGAGTGAGTGAAGGGTGAGTGGGCAGTGAGGGTGAGGGTGAGTGAAGGGTGAGTGGGCAGTGAGGGTGAGGGTGAGTGGGCAGTGAGGGTAAGTGTGAGGGTGAGTGGGCATTGAGGTTGAGGGTGAGTGGGCATTGAGGGTGAGGGTGAGTGGGCATTGAGGGTAAGTGTGAGGGTGAGTGGGCATTGAGGGTAAGTGTGAGGGTGAGTGGGCAGAGAGTGTGAGAGTGTGGGTGAGTGGGCAGTGAGGGTGAGAGTAAGTGGGCAGTGAGGGTGAGGGTGAGAGTGAGTGGGCGGTGAGCTTGAGTGGGCGGTGAGGGTGAGGGTGAGGGTGAGTGGGCAGTGAGGGTGAGAGTGAGGGTGAGTGGGCAGTGAGGGTGAGGGTGAGGGTGAGTGGGCAGTGAGGGTGCGGGTAAGTGGGCAGTGAGGGTGAGAGTGAGGGTGAGTGGGCAGTAAGGGTGAGGGTGAGGGTGAGTGGGGGGGTGAGGGTGAGTGGGCGGTGATGGTGAGGGTGAGAGTGAGTGGGCAGTGAGAGTGAGAGTGAGTGGGCAGTGAGGGTGAGAGTGAGCGGGCAGTGAGGTTGAGGGTGCGCGGGCAGTGAGGTTGAGGGTGCGCGGGCAGTGAGGTTGAGGGTGCGCGGGCAGTGAGGTTGAGGGTGCGCGGGCAGTGAGGTTGAGGGTGCGCGGGCAGTGAGGTTGAGGGTGCGCTGGCAGTGAGGTTGAGGGTGCGCTGGCAGTGAGGTTGAGGGGGCAGTGAGGGTGAGGGTGGAGTGGGCAGTGAGGGTGAGAGTGAGTGGGCAGTGAGGGTGAGGGGGACGGTGACTGGGCAGTGAGTATGAGTGTGACTGGGCAGTGAGTATGAGTGTGAGTGGGCAGTGAGGGTGAGGGTGAGTTGGCAGTGAGGGTGAGGGGGACAGTGAGGGTGAGGGGGACAGTGAGGGTGAGGGGGACAGTGAGGGTGAGGGGGACAGTGAGGGTGAGGGTGAGTGGGCAGTGAGGGAGAGGGTGAGTGGGCAGTGAGGGAGAGGGTGAGTGGGCAGTGAGGGAGAGGGTGAGTGGGCAGTGAGGGAGAGGGTGAGTGGGCAGTGAGGGTAAGTGTGAGGGTGAGTGGGCATTGAGGTTGAGGGTGAGTGGGCAGCGAGGGTGAGGGTGAGGGGGAGTGGGCAGCGAGGGTGAGGGTGAGTGGGCAGTGAGGGTGAGAGTGAGGGTGAGTGGGCATTGAGGTTGAGGGTGAGTGGGCATTGAGGGTGAGGGTGAGTGGGCATTGAGGGTAAGTGTGAGTTGGCAGAGAGTGTGAGAGTGTGGGTGAGTGGGCAGTGAGGGTGAGGGTGAGGGTGAGCGAGCAGCGAGGGTGAGAGTGAGGGTGAGGAGGCGGTGAGGGTGAGGCTGAGAGTGAGTGGGCAGTGAGGGTGAGGGTGAGGGTAAGTGGGCAGTGAGGGTGAGGGTGAGGGTGAGCCGGCGGTGAGGGTGAGGGTGAGCGGGCAGTGAGGGTGAGGGTGAGCGGGCAGTGAGGGTGAGGGTGAGCGGGCAGTGAGGGTGAGGGTGAGCGGGCAGTGAGGGTGAGGGTGAGCGGGCAGTGAGGGTGAGGGTGAGCGGGCGGTGAGGGTGAGGGTGAGCGGGCGGTGAGGGTGAGGGTGAGCGGGCGGTGAGGGTGAGGGTGAGTGGGCGGTGAGGGTGAGGGTGAGTGGGCGGTGAGGGTGAGGGTGAGTGGGCGGTGAGGGTGAGGGTGAGTGGGCGGTGAGGGTGAGGGTGAGTGGGCGGTGAGGGTGAGGGTGAGTGGGCGGTGAGGGTGAGGGTGAGTGGGCGGTGAGGGTGAGAGTGAGTGAAGGGTGAGTGGGCAGTGAGGGTGAGGGTGAGTGAAGGGTGAGTGGGCAGTGAGGGTGAGGGTGAGTGGGCAGTGAGGGTAAGTGTGAGGGTGAGTGGGCATTGAGGTTGAGGGTGAGTGGGCATTGAGGGTGAGGGTGAGTGGGCATTGAGGGTAAGTGTGAGGGTGAGTGGGCATTGAGGGTAAGTGTGAGGGTGAGTGGGCAGAGAGTGTGAGAGTGTGGGTGAGTGGGCAGTGAGGGTGAGAGTAAGTGGGCAGTGAGGGTGAGGGTGAGAGTGAGTGGGCGGTGAGCTTGAGTGGGCGGTGAGGGTGAGGGTGAGGGTGAGTGGGCAGTGAGGGTGAGAGTGAGGGTGAGTGGGCAGTGAGGGTGAGGGTGAGGGTGAGTGGGCAGTGAGGGTGCGGGTAAGTGGGCAGTGAGGGTGAGAGTGAGGGTGAGTGGGCAGTAAGGGTGAGGGTGAGGGTGAGTGGGGGGGTGAGGGTGAGTGGGCGGTGATGGTGAGGGTGAGAGTGAGTGGGCAGTGAGAGTGAGAGTGAGTGGGCAGTGAGGGTGAGAGTGAGCGGGCAGTGAGGTTGAGGGTGCGCGGGCAGTGAGGTTGAGGGTGCGCGGGCAGTGAGGTTGAGGGTGCGCGGGCAGTGAGGTTGAGGGTGCGCGGGCAGTGAGGTTGAGGGTGCGCGGGCAGTGAGGTTGAGGGTGCGCTGGCAGTGAGGTTGAGGGGGCAGTGAGGGTGAGGGTGGAGTGGGCAGTGAGGGTGAGAGTGAGTGGGCAGTGAGGGTGAGGGGGACGGTGACTGGGCAGTGAGTATGAGTGTGACTGGGCAGTGAGTATGAGTGTGAGTGGGCAGTGAGGGTGAGGGTGAGTTGGCAGTGAGGGTGAGGGGGACAGTGAGGGTGAGGGGGACAGTGAGGGTGAGGGGGACAGTGAGGGTGAGGGTGAGTGGGCAGTGAGGGAGAGGGTGAGTGGGCAGTGAGGGAGAGGGTGAGGGTGGGCGGGCAGTGAGGGTAAGGGTGAGGGTGAGGGTAAGTGGGTGGTGAGGGTGAGGGGACAGTGAGGATGAGGGTGAGGGTGAGTGGGCAGTGAGTGTGAGGGTGAGTGGGCAGTGATGGTGAGGGTGAGGGTGAGGGGGCGGTGAGGGTGAGTGGGCAGTGAGGGTGAGGGTGAGGGTAGGTGGGCAGTGAGGGTGAGCGGGCAGTGAGGGTGAGAGTGAGGGTGAGCGGGCGGTGAGGGTGAGAGTGAGTGGGCAGTGAGGGTGAGGGTGCGTGGGCAGTGAGGGTGAGGTTGAGGGTGAGTGGGCGGTGAGGGTGAGTGGGCAATGAGGGTGAGGGTGAGTGGGCAATGAGGGTGAGGGTGAGTGGGCAATGAGGGTGAGGGTGAGAGTGAGGGTGAGGGTGAGCGAGCAGCGAGGGTGAGAGTGAGGGTGAGGAGGCGGTGAGGGTGAGGCTGAGAGTGAGTGGGCGGTGAGGGTAAGTGGGCAGTGAGGCTGAGAGTGAGTGGGCAGTGAGGGTGAGGGTAAGTGGGCAGTGAGGGTGAGGGTGAGTGGGCAGTGAGGGTGAGGGTGAGTGGGCAGTGAGGGTGAGGGTGAGTGGGCAGTGAGGGTGAGGGTGGGCAGGCAGTGAGGGTGAGGGTGGGCGGGCAGTGAGGGTGAGGGTGGGCGGGCAGTGAGGGTGAGGGTGGGCGGGCAGTGAGGGTGAGGGTGAGTGGGAGGGTGAGTGGGCAGTGAGGGTGAGTGGGCAGTGAGGGAGAGGGTGAGTGGGCAGTGAGGGTAAGTGTGAGGGTGAGTGGGCATTGAGGTTGAGGGTGAGTGGGCATTGAGGGTGAGGGTGAGTGGGCAGAGAGTGTGAGAGTGTGGGTGAGTGGGTGGTGAGGGTGAGGGTGAGTGGGCAGTGAGGGTGAGGGTGAGAGTGAGTGGGCAGTGAGGCTGAGGGTGAGGGTGAGTGGGCAGTGAGGGTGAGGGTAAGTGGGCAGTGAGGGTGAGAATGAGGGTGAGTGGGTGGTGAGGGTGAGGGTGAGAGTGAGTGGGCAGTGAGGGCGAGGATAAGTGGGCAGTGAGGGTGAGGATAAGTGGGCAGTGAGGGTGAGGATAAGTGGGCAGTGAGGCTGAGGGTGAGTGGGCAGTGAGGCTGAGGGTGAGGGTGAGTGGGCAGTGAGGCTGAGGGTGAATGGGCAGTGAGGGTGAGAGTGAGTGGGCAGTGAGGGTGAGAGTGAGTGGGCAGTGAGGGCGAGGGTGAGTGGGCAGTGAGGGCGAGGGTGAGTGGGCAGTGAGGGCGAGGGTGAGTGGGCAGTGAGGGCGAGGGTGAGTGGGCAGTGAGGGCGAGGGTGAGTGGGCAGTGAGGGCGAGGGTGAGTGGGCAGTGAGGGCGAGGGTGAGTGGGCAGTGAGGGCGAGGGTGAGTGGGCAGTGAGGGCGAGGGTGAGTGGGCAGTGAGGGCGAGGGTGAGTGGGCAGTGAGGGCGAGGGTGAGTGGGCAGTGAGGGCGAGGGTGAGTGGGCAGTGAGGGCGAGGGTGAGTGGTCAGTGAGGGCGAGGGTGAGTGGTCAGTGAGGGTGAGGGTGAGGGTGAGCGAGCAGCGAGGGTGAGAGTGAGGGTGAGGGTCGGTGAGCGTGAGGTTGAGAGTGAGTGGGCAGTGAGGGTGAGGGTAAGTGGGCGGTGAGGGTGAGGGTAAGTGGGCGGTGAGGGTGAGGGTGAGTGGGCGGTGAGGGTGAGGGTGAGTGGGCGGTGAGGGTGAGGGTGAGTGGGCGGTGAGGGTGAGGGTGAGTGGGCGGTGAGGGTGAGGGTGAGTGGGCGGTGAGGGTGAGGGTGAGTGGGCGGTGAGGGTGAGGGTGAGTGGGCGGTGAGGGTGAGGGTGAGTGGGCGGTGAGGGTGAGGGTGAGTGGGCGGTGAGGGTGAGGGTGAGTGGGCGGTGAGGGTGAGGGTGAGTGGGCGGTGAGGGTGAGGGTGAGAGTGAGTGGGCAGTGAGGGTGAGGGTGAGAGTGAGTGGGCAGTGAGGGTGAGGGTAAGTGGGCAGTGAGGGTGAGGGTAAGTGGGCAGTGAGGGTGAGGGTGAGTGGGGGGTGAGTGTGAGGGTGAGGGTGAGTGGGCAGTGAGGGTGAGAGTGAGTGGGCGGTGAGGGTGAGAGTGAGCGGGCGGTGAGGGTGAGAGTGAGCGGGCAGTGAGGTTAAGTGTGAGGGTGAGTGGGCATTGAGGTTGAGGGTGAGTGGGCAGCGAGGGTGAGGGTGAGTGGGCAGCGAGGGTGAGGGTGAGGGTGAGTGGGCAGTGAGGGTGAGAGTGAGGGTGAGTGGGCAGTGAGGGTGAGAGTGAGTGGGTATTGAGGGAGAGAGTGATGGTGAGTGGGCAGTGAGGGTGAGGGTGAGTGCTCGGTGAGGGTGAGAGTAAGGGGGCAGTGAGGGTGAGGGTGAGTGGGCGGTGAGGGTGAGGTTGAGGGGGTAGTGAGGGTGTGGGTGAGGGTGAATGGGCGGTGAGGGTGAGGATGTGGGCAATGAGGGTGTGGGTGAGCGGGCAACGAGAGTGAGTGGGCAGTGAGGGTGAGGGTGAGTGGGCAGTAAGGGTGAGGGGGCCGTGAGGGTGAGCGTGAGGGGGAATGGGCAGTGAGGGTGTGGGTGAGGTTGAGTGGGCAGTGAGGGTGAGAGTGAGGGTGAGTGTGAGTGGGCAGCGAGGGTGAGGGTGAGTGGGCAATGAGGGTGAGAGTGAGGGTGAGTGGGCAGTGAGTATCAGAGTGAGTGGGCAGTGAGGGGGAGAGTGAGGGTGAGGGTGAGTGGGCAGTGAGGGGGAGAGTGAGGGTGAGGGTGAGTGGGCAGTGATGGGGAGAGTGAGGGTGAGGGTGAGGGTAAGTGGGCAGTGAGGGTGAGGGTGAGTGGACAGTGAGGGTGAGGGTAAGGGTGAGTGGGCAGTGAGGGTGAGGGTGAGTGGGTAGTGAGGGTGAGGGTAAGTGGGCAGTGAGGGTGAGGGTAAGTGGGCAGTGAGGGTGAGAGTGAGGGTGAGTGGGCGGTGAGGGTGAGGGTGAGGGTGAGTGGGCGGTGAGGGTGAGGGTGAGGGTGAGGGTGAGTGGGCGGTGAGGGTGAGGGTGAGCGAGCGGCGAGGGTGAGGGTGAGGGTGAGCGAGCAGCGAGGGTGAGGGTGAGAGTGAGGGTGAGCGGGCAGTGAGGGTGAGGGTGAGCGGGCAGTGAGGGTGAGTGGGAAATGAGGGTGAGGGTGAGTGGGAAATGAGGGTGAGGGTGAGTGGGAAATGAGGGTGAGGGTGAGTGGGAAATGAGGGTGAGTGGGCAGTGAGGGTGAGGGTGAGTGGGCAGTGAGGGTAAGTGTGAGGGTGAGTGGGCATTGAGGTTGAGGGTGAGTGGGCATTGAGGGTAAGTGTGAGGGTGAGTGGGCAGAGAGTGTGAGAGTGTGGGTGAGTGGGCAGTGAGGGTGAGAGTAAGTGGGCAGTGAGGGTGAGGGTGAGAGTGAGTGGGCGGTGAGGTTGAGTGGGCAGTGAGGGTGAGGGTGAGGGTGAGTGGGCCGTGAGGGTGAGAGTGAGGGTGAGTGGGCAGTGAGGGTGAGGGTGAGTGGGCAGTGAGGGTGAGGGTGAGTGTGAGTGGGCAGTGAGGGTGAGGGTGAGTGTGAGTGGGCAGTGAGGGTGAGGGTGAGTGTGAGTGGGCAGTGAGGGTGAGGGTGAGTGTGAGTGGGCAGTGAGGGTGAGGGTGAGGGTAAGTGGGCAGTGAGGGTGAGGGTGAGGGTAAGTGGGCAGTGAGGGTGAGGGTGAGAGTGAGTGGGCAGTGAGGGTGAGGGTGAGAGTGAGTGGGCAGTGAGGGTGAGGGTGAGTGGGCAGTGAGGGTGAGGGTGGAGTGGGCATTGACTATGAGAGTGAGTGGGCAGTGAGGGTGAGGGGGACGGTGAGGGTGAGGGTGATGTGGGCAGTGAGGGTGAGGGTCAGTGAGCTGTGAGGGAGAGGGTGAGGGTGGGCGGGCAGTGAGGGTGAGGGTGAGTGTGAGTGGGCGGTGAGGGTGAGGGGGACAGTGAGGGTGAGGGTGAGTGGGCAGTGAGGGTGAGTGGGCAGTGAGTATGAGAGTGAGTGGGCAGTGAGGGTGAGGGTGAGTTGGCAGTGAGGGTGAGGGTGAGTTGGCAGTGAGGGTGAGGGTGAGTTGGCAGTGAGGGTGAGGGTGAGTTGGCAGTGAGGGTCAGTGAGCTGTGAGGGAGAGGGTGAGGGTGGGCGGGCAGTGAGGGTGAGTGTGAGTGGGCGGTGAGGGTGAGGGTAAGTGGGTGGTGAGGGTGAGGGGACAGTGAGGATGAGGGTGAGGGTGAGTGGGCAGTGAGTGTGAGGGTGAGTGGGCAGTGATGGTGAGGGTGAGGGCGAGGGGGCGGTGAGGGTGAGTGGGCAGTGAGGGTGAGGGTGAGGGTAGGTGGGCAGTGAGGGTGAGGGTGAGGGTGAGCGGGCGGTGAGGGTGAGAGTGAGTGGGCAGTGAGGGTGAGGGTGCGTGGGCAGTGAGGGTGAGGTTGAGGGTGAGTGGGCG
Source organism: Heterodontus francisci (assembly GCF_036365525.1). Classification (NCBI taxonomy): domain Eukaryota; kingdom Metazoa; phylum Chordata; class Chondrichthyes; order Heterodontiformes; family Heterodontidae; genus Heterodontus; species Heterodontus francisci. The sequence continues at coordinate 32,956 of NW_027141008.1, forward strand.
GTGAGGGTGAGTGGGCAATGAGGGTGAGGGTGAGTGGGCAATGAGGGTGAGGGTGAGTGGGCAATGAGGGTGAGGGTGAGAGTGAGGGTGAGGGTGAGCGAGCAGCGAGGGTGAGAGTGAGGGTGAGGAGGCGGTGAGGGTGAGGCTGAGAGTGAGTGGGCAGTGAGGGTGAGGGTAAGTGGGCAGTGAGGCTGAGAGTGAGTGGGCAGTGAGGGTGAGGGTGAGTGGGCAGTGAGGGTGAGGGTGAGTGGGCAGTGAGGGTGAGGGTGAGTGGGCAGTGAGGGTGAGGGTGAGGGTGAGTGGGCAGTGAGGGTGAGGGTGGGCAGGCAGTGAGGGTGAGGGTGGGCGGGCAGTGAGGGTGAGGGTGGGCGGGCAGTGAGGGTGAGGGTGGGCGGGCAGTGAGGGTGAGGGTGGGCGGGCAGTGAGGGTGAGGGTGGGCGGGCAGTGAGGGTGAGGGTGAGTGGGAGGGTGAGTGGGCAGTGAGCGTGAGTGGGCAGTGAGGGAGAGGGTGAGTGGGCAGTGAGGGTAAGTGTGAGGGTGAGTGGGCATTGAGGTTGAGGGTGAGTGGGCATTGAGGGTGAGGGTGAGGGTGAGTGGGCAGTGAGGGTAAGTGTGAGGGTGAGTGGGCAGAGAGTGTGAGAGTGTGGGTGAGTGGGTGGTGAGGGTGAGGGTGAGTGGGCAGTGAGGGTGAGGGTGAGTGGGCAGTGAGGGTGTGGGTGAGAGTGAGTGGGCAGTGAGGCTGAGGGTGAGGGTGAGTGGGCAGTGAGGGTGAGGGTAAGTGGGCAGTGAGGGTGAGAATGAGGGTGAGTGGGTGGTGAGGGTGAGGGTGAGAGTGAGTGGGCAGTGAGGGCGAGGATAAGTGGGCAGTGAGGGTGAGGATGAGTGGGCAGTGAGGGTGAGGATGAGTGGGCAGTGAGGCTGAGGGTGAGTGGGCAGTGAGGCTGAGGGTGAGGGTGAGTGGGCAGTGAGGCTGAGGGTGAATGGGCAGTGAGGGTGAGAGTGAGTGGGCAGTGAGGGCGAGGGTGAGTGGGCAGTGAGGGCGAGGGTGAGTGGGCAGTGAGGGCGAGGGTGAGTGGGCAGTGAGGGCGAGGGTGAGTGGGCAGTGAGGGCGAGGGTGAGTGGGCAGTGAGGGCGAGGGTGAGTGGGCAGTGAGGGCGAGGGTGAGTGGTCAGTGAGGGTGAGGGTGAGTGGTCAGTGAGGGTGAGGGTGAGGGTGAGCGAGCAGCGAGGGTGAGAGTGAGGGTGAGGGTCGGTGAGCGTGAGGTTGAGAGTGAGTGGGCGGTGAGGGTGAGGGTAAGTGGGCGGTGAGGGTGAGGGTAAGTGGGCAGTGAGGGTGAGGGTAAGTGGGCGGTGAGGGTGAGGGTGAGTGGGCGGTGAGGGTGAGGGTGAGTGGGCGGTGAGGGTGAGGGTGAGTGGGCGGTGAGGGTGAGGGTGAGTGGGCGGTGAGGGTGAGGGTGAGTGGGCGGTGAGGGTGAGGGTGAGTGGGCGGTGAGGGTGAGGGTGAGTGGGCGGTGAGGGTGAGGGTGAGTGGGCGGTGAGGGTGAGGGTGAGTGGGCGGTGAGGGTGAGGGTGAGTGGGCGGTGAGGGTGAGGGTGAGTGGGCGGTGAGGGTGAGGGTGAGAGTGAGTGGGCAGTGAGGGTGAGGGTAAGTGGGCAGTGAGGGTGAGGGTGAGGGTAAGTGGGCAGTGAGGGTGAGGGTGAGTGGGGGGTGAGTGTGAGGGTGAGGGTGAGTGGGCAGTGAGGGTGAGAGTGAGTGGGCGGTGAGGGTGAGAGTGAGCGGGCGGTGAGGGTGAGAGTGAGCGGGCGGTGAGGGTGAGAGTGAGCGGGCAGTGAGGTTAAGTGTGAGGGTGAGTGGGCAGCGAGGGTGAGGGTGAGTGGGCAGCGAGGGTGAGGGTGAGAGCGAGTGGGTATTGAGGGAGAGAGTGAGGGTGAGTGGGCAGTGAGGGTGAGAGCGAGTGGGTATTGAGGGAGAGAGTGATGGTGAGTGGGCAGTGAGGGTGAGGGTGAGTGCTCGGTGAGGGTGAGAGTAAGGGGGCAGTGAGGGTGAGGGTGAGTGGGCGGTGAGGGTGAGGTTGAGGGGGTAGTGAGGGTGAGGGTGAGGGTGAGTGGGCAGTGAGGGTGTGGGTGAGGGTGAATGGGCGGTGAGGGTGAGGATGTGGGCAATGAGGGTGTGGGTGAGCGGGCAACGAGAGTGAGTGGGCAGTGAGGGTGAGGGTGAGTGGGCAGTAAGGGTGAGGGGGCCGTGAGGGTGAGCGTGAGGGGGAATGGGCAGTGAGGGTGTGGGTGAGGTTGAGTGGGCAGTGAGGGTGAGAGTGAGGGTGAGTGTGAGTGGGCAGCGAGGGTGAGGGTGAGTGGGCAATGAGGGTGAGAGTGAGGGTGAGTGGGCAGTGAGTATCAGAGTGAGTGGGCAGTGAGGGGGAGAGTGAGGGTGAGGGTGAGTGGGCAGTGAGGGGGAGAGTGAGGGTGAGGGTGAGTGGGCAGTGATGGGGAGAGTGAGGGTGAGGGTGAGGGTAAGTGGGCAGTGAGGGTGAGGGTGAGTGGACAGTGAGGGTGAGGGTAAGGGTGAGTGGGCAGTGAGGGTGAGGGTGAGTGGGCAGTGAGGGTGAGGGTAAGTGGGCAGTGAGGGTGAGGGTAAGTGGGCAGTGAGGGTGAGGGTAAGTGGGCAGTGAGGGTGAGGGTAAGTGGGCAGTGAGGGTGAGGGTAAGTGGGCAGTGAGGGTGAGAGTGAGGGTGAGTGGGCGGTGAGGGTGAGGGTGAGGGTGAGTGGGCGGTGAGGGTGAGGGTGAGGGTGAGGGTGAGTGGGCGGTGAGGGTGAGGGTGAGCGAGCGGCGAGGGTGAGGGTGAGGGTGAGCGAGCAGCGAGGGTGAGGGTGAGAGTGAGGGTGAGCGGGCAGTGAGGGTGAGGGTGAGCGGGCAGTGAGGGTGAGGGTGAGCGGGAAATGAGGGTGAGTGGGAAATGAGGGTGAGGGTGAGTGGGAAATGAGGGTGAGGGTGAGTGGGAAATGAGGGTGAGGGTGAGTGGGAAATGAGGGTGAGTGGGCAGTGAGGGTGAGGGTGAGTGGGCAGTGAGGGTAAGTGTGAGGGTGAGTGGGCATTGAGGTTGAGGGTGAGTGGGCAATGAGGGTAAGTGTGAGGGTGAGTGGGCAGAGAGTGTGAGAGTGTGGGTGAGTGGGCAGTGAGGGTGAGAGTAAGTGGGCAGTGAGGGTGAGGGTGAGAGTGAGTGGGCGGTGAGGTTGAGTGGGCAGTGAGGGTGAGGGTGAGGGTGAGTGGGCCGTGAGGGTGAGAGTGAGGGTGAGTGGGCAGTGAGGGTGAGTGTGAGTGGGCAGTGAGGGTGAGGGTGAGTGTGAGTGGGCAGTGAGGGTGAGGGTGAGTGTGAGTGGGCAGTGAGGGTGAGGGTGAGTGTGAGTGGGCAGTGAGGGTGAGGGTGAGTGTGAGTGGGCAGTGAGGGTGAGGGTGAGGGTAAGTGGGCAGTGAGGGTGAGGGTGAGGGTTAGTGGGCAGTGAGGGTGAGGGTGAGAGTGAGTGGGCAGTGAGGGTGAGGGTGAGAGTGAGTGGGCAGTGAGGGTGAGGGTGAGAGTGAGTGGGCAGTGAGGGTGAGGGTGAGTGGGCAGTGAGGGTGAGGGTGGAGTGGGCATTGACTATGAGAGTGAGTGGGCAGTGAGGGTGAGGGGGACGGTGAGGGTGAGGGTGAGGGTCAGTGAGCTGTGAGGGAGAGGGTGAGGGTGGGCGGGCAGTGAGGGTGAGGGTGAGTGTGAGTGGGCGGTGAGGGTGAGGGGGACAGTGAGGGTGAGGGTGAGTGGGCAGTGAGGGTGAGTGGGCAGTGAGTATGAGAGTGAGTGGGCAGTGAGGGTGAGGGTGAGTTGGCAGTGAGGGTGAGGGTGAGTTGGCAGTGAGGGTGAGGGTGAGTTGGCAGTGAGGGTCAGTGAGCTGTGAGGGAGAGGGTGAGGGTGGGCGGGCAGTGAGGGTGAGTGTGAGTGGGCGGTGAGGGTGAGGGTAAGTGGGTGGTGAGGGTGAGGGGACAGTGAGGATGAGGGTGAGGGTGAGTGGGCAGTGAGTGTGAGGGTGAGTGGGCGGTGATGGTGAGGGTGAGTGTGCAGTGAAGTGAGGGTGAGGGGGCGGTGAGGGTGAGTGGGCAGTGAGGGTGAGGGTGAGGGTAGGTGGGCAGTGAGGGTGAGCGGGCAGTGAGGGTGAGAGTGAGGGTGAATGGGCAGTGAGGGTGAGAGTGAGTGGGCAGTGAGGGTGAGGTTGAGGGTGAGTGGGCGGTGAGGGTGAGTGGGCAATGAGGGTGAGGGTGAGTGGGCAATGAGGGTGAGGGAGTGTGGGCAATGAGGGTGAGGGAGTGTGGGCAATGAGGGTGAGGGTGAGTGGGCAATGAGGGTGAGGGTGAGTGGGCAATGAGGGTGAGGGTGAGTGGGCAATGAGGGTGAGGGAGTGTGGGCAATGAGGGTGAGGGTGAGTGGGCAGTGAGGGTGTGCGTGAGGATGAGTGGACAATGAGGCTGAGGTTAAGTGGGCGGTGAGGGGTGGTTGAGGGTGAGGTAGAGTGGGCAATGAGGGTGAGGGTGAGTGGGCAGTGAGGGGGTGGTTGAGGGTGAGGGTGTGTGGGCAATGAGGGTGAGGGTGAGTGGGCAGTGAGGGTGTGGTTGAGGGTGAGGGTGAGTGGGCAGTGAGGGTGAGGGTGAGTGGGCAATGAGGGTGAGGGTGACTGGGCAATGAGGGTGAGGGTGACTGGGCAATGAGGGTGAGGGTGACTGGGCAATGAGGGTGAGGGTGAGCGGGCAGTGAGGGTGAGGGTGAGCGGGCAGTGAGGGTGAGGGTGAGCGGGCAGTGAGGGTGAGGGTGAGCAGGCAGTGAGGGTGAGGGTGAGCGGGCAGTGAGGGTGAGGGTGAGCGGGCAGTGAGGGTGAGGGTGAGCGGGCAGTGAGGGTGAGGGTGAGCGGGCAGTGAGGGTGAGGGTGAGTGGGCAGAGAGTGTGAGAGTGTGGGTGAGTGGGCAGTGAGGGTGAGGGTGAGTTGGCAGTGAGGGTGAGGGTGAGTTGGCAGTGAGGGTGAGGGTGAGTTGGCAGTGAGGGTCAGTGAGCTGTGAGGGAGAGGGTGAGGGTGGGCGGGCAGTGAGGGTGAGTGTGAGTGGGCGGTGAGGGTGAGGGTAAGTGGGTGGTGAGGGTGAGGGGACAGTGAGGATGAGGGTGAGGGTGAGTGGGCAGTGAGTGTGAGGGTGAGTGGGCGGTGATGGTGAGGGTGAGTGTGCAGTGAAGTGAGGGTGAGGGGGCGGTGAGGGTGAGTGGGCAGTGAGGGTGAGGGTGAGGGTGAGGGTAGGTGGGCAGTGAGGGTGAGCGGGCAGTGAGGGTGAGAGTGAGGGTGAATGGGCAGTGAGGGTGAGAGTGAGTGGGCAGTGAGGGTGAGGTTGAGGGTGAGTGGGCGGTGAGGGTGAGTGGGCAATGAGGGTGAGGGAGTGTGGGCAATGAGGGTGAGGGTGAGTGGGCAATGAGGGTGAGGGTGAGTGGGCAATGAGGGTGAGGGTGAGTGGGCAATGAGGGTGAGGGAGTGTGGGCAATGAGGGTGAGGGTGAGGGTGAGTGGGCGGTGAGGGTGAGGGTGAGTGGGCAGTGAGGGTGTGCGTGAGGATGAGTGGACAATGAGGCTGAGGTTAAGTGGGCGGTGAGGGGTGGTTGAGGGTGAGGTAGAGTGGGCAATGAGGGTGAGGGTGAGTGGGCAGTGAGGGGGTGGTTGAGGGTGAGGGTGTGTGGGCAATGAGGGTGAGGGTGAGTGGGCAGTGAGGGTGTGGTTGAGGGTGAGGGTGAGTGGGCAGTGAGGGTGAGGGTGAGTGGGCAATGAGGGTGAGGGTGAGTGGGCAATGAGGGTGAGGGTGACTGGGCAATGAGGGTGAGGGTGACTGGGCAATGAGGGTGAGGGTGAGCGGGCAGTGAGGGTGAGCGGGCAGTGAGGGTGAGGGTGAGCGGGCAGTGAGGGTGAGGGTGAGCGGGCAGTGAGGGTGAGGGTGAGTGGGCAGAGAGTGTGAGAGTGTGGGTGAGTGGGCAGTGAGGGTGAGGGTGAGGGTGAGTGGGCAGTGAGGGTGAGGGTGAGGGTGAGTGGGCAGTGAGGGTGAGGGTGAGGGTGAGTGGGCAGTGAGGGTGAGGGTAAGTGGGCAGTGAGGGTGAGAGTCAGGGTGAGTGGGCAGTAAGGGTGAGAGTCAGGGTGAGTGGGCAGTAAGGGTGAGGGTGAGGGTGAGTGGGGGGGTGAGGGTGAGTGGGGGGTTGAGGGTGAGTGGGGGGTTGAGGGTGAGTGGGGGGTTGAGGGTGAGGGTGAGAGTGAGTGGGCAGTGAGAGTGAGAGTGAGTGGGCAGTGAGGGTGAGGGTGAGGGTGAGCTGGCAGTGAGGGTGAGGGTGAGTGGGCAGTGAGGGTGAGGGGGACGGTGAGTGGGCAGTGAGTATGAGAGTGAGTGGGCAGTGAGGGTGAGGGTGAGTTGGCAGTGAGGGTGAGGGTGAGTTGGCAGTGAGGGTGAGGGTGAGTTGGCAGTGAGGGTGAGGGTGAGTTGGCAGTGAGGGTGAGTGGACAGTGAGGGTGAGGGGGACAGTGAGGGTGAGGGTGAGTGGGCAGTGAGGGTCAGTGAGCAGTGAGGGAGAGGGAGAGGGTGAGGGTGGGCGGGCAGTGAGGGTGAGGGTGAGTGTGAGTGGGCGGTGAGGGTGAGGGTAAGTGGGTGGTGAGGGTGAGGGGACAGTGAGGATGAGGGTGAGGGTGAGTGGGCAGTGAGTGTGAGGGTGAGTGGGCAGTGATGGTGAGGGTGAGTGTGCAGTGAAGTGAGGGTGAGGGTGAGGGGGCGGTGAGGGTGTGTGGGCAGTGAGGGTGAGGGTGAGGGTAGGTGGGCAGTGAGGGTGAACGGGCAGTGAGGGTGAGAGTGAGGGTGAATGGGCAGTGAGGGTGAGAGTGAGGGTGAATGGGCAGTGAGGGTGAGAGTGAGTGGGCAGTGAGGGTGAGGGTGCGTGGGCAGTGAGGGTGAGGTTGAGGGTGAGTGGGCGGTGAGGGTGAGTGGGCAATGAGGGTGAGGGTGAGTGGGCAATGAGAGTGAGGGTGAGTGGGCACTGAGAGTGAGGGTGAGTGGGCACTGAGAGTGAGGGTGAGTGGGCACTGAGAGTGAGGGTGAGTGGGCAATGAGGGTGAGAGTGAGTGGGCAATGAGGGTGAGAGTGAGGGTGAGTGGGCGGTGAGGGTGAGGGTGAGTGGGCAGTGAGGGTGTGCGTGAGGATGAGTGGACAATGAGGCTGAGGTTAAGTGGGCGGTGAGGGGTGGTTGAGGGTGAGGTAGAGTGGGCAGTGAGGGGGTGGTTGAGGGTGAGGGTGTGTGGGCAATGAGGGTGAGGGTGAGTGGGCAGTGAGGGTGTGGGTGAGGGTGAGGGTGAGTGGGCAATGAGGGTGAGGGTGACTGGTCAATGAGGGTGAGGGTGAGCGGGCAGTGAGGGTGAGGGTGAGCGGGCAGTGAGGGTGAGGGTGAGCGGGCAGTGAGGTTGAGGGTGAGCGGGCAGTGAGGTTGAGGGTGAGCGGGCAGTAAGGGTGAGGGTGAGCGGACAGTGAGGGTGAGGGTGAGTGGGCAGAGAGTGTGAGAGTGTGGGTGAGTGGGCAGTGAGGGTGAGGGTGAGTGGGCAGAGAGTGTGAGGGTGAGGGTGAGTGGGCAGTGAGGGTGAGAGTGTGGGTGAGTGGGCAGCGAGGGTGAGAGTGTGGGTGAGTGGGCAGCGAGGGTGTGGGTGAGTGGGCAGTGAGGGTGAGGGTGAGTGGGCAGTGAGGGTGAGGGTGAGAGTGAGTGGGCGGTGAGGGTGAGGTTGAGTGGGCAGTGAGGGTGAGGGTGAGTGGGCAGTGAGGGTGAGGGTGAGTGGGCAGTGAGGGTGAGGGTGAGTGGGCAGTGAGGGTGAGGGTGAGTGGGCAGTGAGGGTGAGGGTGAGTGGGCAGTGAGGGTGAGTGGGCAGTGAGGGTGAGAGTGAGGGTGAGTGGGCAGTGAGGGTGAGGGTGAGGGTGAGTGGGCAGTGAGGGTGAGGGTGAGTGGGCAGTGAGGGTGAGGGTGAATGGGCAGTGAGGGTGAGGGTAAGTGGGCAGTGAGGGTGAGGGTAAGTGGGCAGTGAGGGTGAGGGTGAGGGTAAGTGGGCAGTGAGGGTGAGGGTGAGTGGGCAGTGAGGGTGAGGGTGAGTGGGCAGTGAGGGTGAGGGTGAGGGTGAGTGGGCAGTGAGGGTGAGGGTGAGGGTGAGGGTGAGTGGGCAGTGAGGGTGAGGGTGAGGGTGAGTGGGCAGTGAGGGTGAGGGTGAGGGTGAGTGGGCAGTGAGGGTGAGGGTGAGTGGGCAGTGAGGGTGCAGGTAAGTGGGCAGTGAGGGTGAGAGTGAGGGTGAATGGGCAGTAAGGGTGAGGGTGAGTGGGGGGGTGAGGGTGAGTGGGCAGTGAGGGTGAGGGTGAGAGTGAGTGGGCAGTGAGAGTGAGAGTGAGTGGGCAGTGAGGGTGAGGGTGAGCCGGCAGTGAGGTTGAGGGTGAGCTGGCAGTGAGGGTGAGGGTGAGTGGGCAGTGAGTATGAGAGTGAGTGGGCAGTGAGGGTGAGGGTCAATGAGCAGTGAGGGAGAGGGTGAGGGTGGGCGGGCAGTGAGGGTGAGGGTGAGTGTGAGTGGGTGGTGAGGGTGAGGGGACAGTGAGGATGAGGGTGAGGGTGAGTGGGCAGTGAGTGTGAGGGTGAGGGTGAGCGGGCGGTGAGGGTGAGGGTGAGTGGGCAGTGAGGGTGAGGGTGAGGATGAGGGTGATTGGGCAGTGAGGGTGAGGGTGAGTGGGCAGTGAGGGTGAGGGTGAGTGGGCAGTGTGGGTGAGGGTGAGTGGGCAGTGTGGGTGAGGGTGAGTGGGCAGTGTGGGTGAGGGTGAGGATGAGTGGGCAATGAGGGTGAGGGGGCATTGAGGGTGAGGGGCGGTGAGGGTGAGGGTGAGTGGTCATTGTGGGTGAGGGTGAGTGGGCGGTGAGGGTTCGGGTGTGTGAGCAGTTAGGGTGAGGGTGAGTGGGCAGTGAGGGTTCGGGTGAGTGGGCAGTGAGGGTGTGCGTGAGGATGAGTGCGCAATGAGGGTGAGGGTAAGTGGGCAGTGAGGGGGTGGTTGAGGGTGAGTGGGCAATGAGGGTTAGGGTGAGTGGGCAGTGAGGGGGTGGTTGAGGGTGAGGGTGAGTGGGCAATGAGGGTGAGGGTGAGTGGGCAGTGAGGGGGTGGTTGAGGGTGAGGGTGAGTGGGCAGTGAGGGTGAGGGTGAGTGGGCAGTGAGGGGGTGGTTGAGGGTGAGGGTGAGTGGGCAGTGAGGGTGAGGGTGAGTGGGCAGTGAGGGTGAGGGTGAGGGTGAGTGGGCAATGAGGGTGAGGGTGAGTGGGCAGTGAGGGTGAGTTTTGATCTCTTTACACTTTGTGATCCTGTGATTTTGATCCAAACCTGGTTCCTCAATTCAGATGTAGTTTTTTTGTTAAATGTAAAAGTGTCAACTTGTAAATGTGTCAAAGCACACACATGTCAGTTCGCACATGTCAACATGTTTCAGTGTGTGTGGTGTTTGCCAATGTGTGTGTTAGTGATTGTCAGTGTTTGTGAGTGTGTGAGTGTGAACACTGGATGTGTGTGTTAGTGATTGTCAGTGTTTGTGAGTGTGTGAGTGTGAACACTGGATGTGTGTGTTAGTGATTGTCAGTGTTTGTGAGTGTGTGAGTGTGCACACTGGATGTGTGTGTTAGTGATTGTCAGTGTTTGTGAGTGTGTGAGTGTGCACACTGGATGTGTGTGTTAGTGATTGTCAGTGTTTGTGAGTGTGTGAGTGTGCACACTGGATGTGTGTGTTAGTGATTGTCAGTGTTTGTGAGTGTGTGAGTGTGCACACTGGATGTGTGTGTTAGTGATTGTCAGTGTTTGTGAGTGTGTGAGTGTGCACACTGGATGTGTGCGTTAGTGATTGTCAGTGTTTGTGAGTGTGTGAGTGTGAACACTGGATGTGTGTGTTAGTGATTGTCAGTGTTTGTGAGTGAGTGAGTGTGAACACTGGATGTGTGTGTTAGTGATTGTCAGTGTTTGTGAGTGAGTGTGAACACTGGATGTGTGTGTGTGATTGTCAGTGTTTGTGAGTGTGTGCGTGTGAACACTGGATGTGTGTGTTATTGTGTCAGTGCTTGTGAGTGTGTGAGTGTGCACACTGGATGTGTGTGTTAGTGATTGTCAGTGTTTGTGAGTCTGTGAGTGTGCACACTGGATGTGTGTGTTAGTGATTGTCAGTGTTTGTGAGTGAGTGAGTGTGAACACTGGATGTGTGTGTTAGTGATTGTCAGTGTTTGTGAGTGAGTGAGTTTGAACACTGGATGTGTGTCAGTGATTGTCAGTGTTTGTGAGTGTGTGAGTGTGAACACTGGATGTGTGTGTTAGTGATTGTCAGTGTTTGTGAGTGAATGAGTGTGAACACTGGATGTGTGTCAGTGATTGTCAGTGTTTGTGAGTGTGTGAGTGTGAACACTGGATGTGTGTGTTAGTGATTGTCAGTGTTTGTGAGTGAGTGAGTGTGAACACTGGATGTGTGTGTTAGTGATTGTCAGTGTTTGTGAGTGTGTGAGTGTGAACACTGGATGTGTGTGTTAGTGATTGTCAGTGTGTGAGTGTGCACACTGGATGTGTGTGTTAGTGATTGTCAGTGTTTGTGAGTGAGTGAGTGTGATCACTGGATGTGTGTGTCAGTGATTGTCAGTGTTTGTGAGTGTGTGAGTGTGAACACTGGATGTGTGTGTTAGTGATTGTCAGTGTTTGTGAGTGTGGGAGTGTGAACACTGGATGTGTGTGTTAGTGATTGTCAGTGTTTGTGAGTGTGTGAGTGTGAACACTGGATGTGTGCGTTAGTGATTGTCAGTGTTTGTGAGTGAGTGAGTGTGAACACTGGATGTGTGCGTTAGTGATTGTCAGTGTTTGTGAGTGTGTGAGTGTGAACACTGGATGTGTGCATTAGTGATTGTCAGTGTTTGTGAGTGTGTGAGTGTGCACACTGGATGTGTGCGTTAGTGATTGTCAGTGTTTGTGAGTGTGTGAGTGTGCACACTGGATGTGTGTGTTAGTGACTGTCAGTGTTTGTGAGTGTGTGAGTGTGAACACTGGATGTGTGTGTTAGTGATTGTCAGTGTTTGTGAGTGTGGGAGTGTGAACACTGGATGTGTGCGTTAGTGATTGTCAGTGTTTGTGAGTGTGTGAGTGTGAACACTGGATGTGTGCGTTAGTGATTGTCAGTGTTTGTGAGTGAGTGAGTGTGAACACTGGATGTGTGCGTTAGTGATTGTCAGTGTTTGTGAGTGTGTGAGTGTGAACACTGGATGTGTGCGTTAGTGATTGTCAGTGTTTGTGAGTGTGTGAGTGTGCACACTGGATGTGTGCGTTAGTGATTGTCAGTGTTTGTGAGTGTGTGAGTGTGCACACTGGATGTGTGCGTTAGTGATTGTCAGTGTTTGTGAGTGTGTGAGTGTGCACACTGGATGTGCGTGTTAGTGATTGTCAGTGTTTGTGAGTGAGTGTGAACACTGGATGTGTATGTGTGTGATTGTCAGTGTTTGTGAGTGTGTGCGTGTGAACACTGGATGTGTGTGTTAGTGTGTCAGTGTTTGTGAGTGTGTGAGTGTGCACACTGGATGTGTGTGTTAGTGATTGTCAGTGTTTGTGAGTCTGTGAGTGTGCACACTGGATGCGTGTGTTAGTGATTGTCAGTGTTTGTGAGTGTGTGAGTGTGAACACTGGATGTGTGTGTTAGTGATTGTCAGTGTTTGTGAGTGAGTGAGTGAGTGTGAACACTGGATGTGTGTCAGTGATTGTCAGTGTTTGTGAGTGTGTGAGTGTGAACACTGGATGTGTGTGTTAGTGATTGTCAGTGTTTGTGAGTGAGTGAGTATGAACACTGGATGTGTGTGTCAGTGATTGTCAGTGTTTGTGAGTGAGTGAGTGTGAACACTGGATGTGTGTGTTAGTGATTGTCAGTGTTTGTGAGTGTGTGAGTGTGAACACTGGATGTGTGTATTAGTGATTGTCAGTGTTTGTGAGTGTGCACACTGGATGTGTGTGTTAGTGATTGTCAGTGTTTGTGAGTGAGTGAGTGTGAACACTGGATGTGTGTGTTAGTGATTGTCAGTGTTTGTGAGTGAGTGAGTGTGAACACTGGATGTGTGCGTTAGTGATTGTCAGTGTTTGTGAGTGTGTGAGTGTGAACACTGGATGTGTGCGTTAGTGATTGTCAGTGTTTGTGAGTGTGTGAGTGTGAACACTGGATGTGTGCGTTAGTGATTGTCAGTGTTTGTGAGTGTGTGAGTGTGAACACTGGATGTGTGCGTTAGTGATTGTCAGTGTTTGTGAGTGTGTGAGTGTGCACACTGGATGTGTGCGTTAGTGATTGTCAGTGTTTGTGAGTGTGTGAGTGTGAACACTGGATGTGTGTGTTAGTGATTGTCAGTGTTTGTGAGTGTGTGAGTGTGAACACTGGATGTGTGTGTTAGTGATTGTCAGTGTTTGTGAGTGTGTGAGTGTGCACACTGGATGTGTGTGTTAGTGATTGTCAGTGTTTGTGAGTGTGTGAGTGTGAACACTGGATGTGTGTGTTAGTGATTGTCAGTGTTTGTGAGTGTGTGAGTGCGCACACTGGATGTGTATGTTAGTGTCACGTTAGGGAATGAAATCTGCTTCCTTACCTGGTCTGACCTACATGTGACTCCAGACCCACAGTGATGTGGTTAACTCTTACCTGCCCTCTGAAATGGCCTAGCAAGTCACTCAGTTGTGTCAGTGTGTCTGACTGTGTGTATTAGAGTGTGTCAGTGTGTGTGTTCACACTGGATGTGTGACTGTGTGTGTGTCTGACTGTGTGTCATAGAGTGGTACAGCATAGAAACAGGCCCTTCGGCCCACCACGCCCATGCCGACATATACTAATCCCACCTGCCTGCATTAATTCCATATCCCTCGATGCCTTGCTCATTCAAGTACCTGTCCAGATGCCTCTTAAATGTTGCTACTGTTCCTGCCTCCACCACCTCCTCAGGCAGCTCATTCCAGATACCCACTATTCTTTGTGTGAAAAATTTACCCCTTTGATCCCCTTTAAACCTCCTCCCTCTCACCTTAAATCTATGCCCTCTAGTTTTAGTCACCCCTATCATGGGAAACAGACTCTGGCTGTCTACCCTATCTATGCCTCTCATAATTTTATATACCTCTACCATGTCCCCTCACAGCCTCCTTCGCTCCAGGGAAAACAGACCCAGTCTATCCAATCTCTCTTTATAACTCAAGCCCTCCAAACCAAGCAACATCCTTGTGAATCTTTTCTGCACCCTCTCTAGCTTGATCACATCTTTCCTGTAGTGTGGTGACCAGAACTGCACACAGTACTCCAAATGCGGCCGAACCAACGTTATGTACAACTGTAACATGACGTCCCAACTCTTGTACTCAATGCCTCGGCAATGTGTGTATGTGTGTATGTCAGTGTTATGTGTCATTGAGTGTTCACACTGGATGTGTGTGACTGTGTGTGCCAGTGTGTGTATCAGCGAGTGTGTATGTCAGTGTGTGTGCGTGTGTCACTGTGCGTGTGACCGTGTGCATGTGACCGTGTGCGTGTGAATGAGGGCTGGATTTTATGCTCCGTTGGAAGGTGGGATTTTTGTCGATGGGGGTTCTGGAGAATTGGCGCAAAATCACCCGCCACAGAACCCAATGCCGTAATGCCAGATTCTGATTTTCTCCACCACTTTGCAAAGGGACTGTAGTTTAAATATGTTAAATACTGTTTTGCATGTATTAGTATCTAACTCGCTGGGATCCTACCAGCTATTTGCAATCTTCTGCTTGGTGCATGGCACTCATGTGCCTTTTTCCCAGGGTGGAAGAGTCAGTTACTAGGGGACATAGGGTTAAGGTGTGAGGAGCAAAGTTTAGAGGGGATGTGCGAGGCAAGTTCTTTACACAGAGGGTGGTGAGTGCCTGGAACTTGCTGCCGGGGGAGGTGGTGGAAGCAGGTACGATAGTGATGTTTAAGAGGCATCTTGACAAATACATGAATAGGATGGGAATAGAGGGATATGGGCCCCGGAAGTGCAGAAGGTTTTAGTTTAGGCAGGCATCAAGATCGGCACAGGCTTGGAGGGCCGAATGGCCTGTTCCTGTGCTGTACTGTTCTTTGTTCTTTGTTCTTTGTTCATGCGAGCTACAAACATTACAGGCATGACAACTGCCATTTTACCAGTGGCAGGATAATAAAATCTAGCCTATGTGTGTGACTGTGTGTGTGAGCGTGTCACTGTGTGTGAGCATGTCAGTGTGTGTGACTGTGTGTGTGAGCGTGTCACTGTGTGTGAGCATGTCAGTGTGTGTGACTGTGTGTGTGAACGTGTCAGTGTGTGTGTGAGTGTGTCAGTGTGTGTCACTGTGTGTGTTTGTGTCAGTGTGTGTGTGAGTGTGTCAGTGTGTGTCACTGTGTGTGTTTGTGTCAGTGTGTGTGACTGTGTGTGTGAGCGTGTCACTGTGTGTGAGCATGTCAGTGTGTGTGACTGTGTGTGTGAACGTGTCAGTGTGTGAGTGTGTCTGTGTGTGTCACTGTGTGTGTGAGTGTGTATGTGAGTGTGTCAGTGTGTTGCACAGTGTGTGTGATCGTGTCAGTGTGTGTGACTGTGTATGAGTGTGTCAGTGTGTGTGTGAGCATGTCAGTGTGTGTGACTGTGTGTGTGAGCGTGTCAGTGTGTGTGACTGTGTGTGTGAGCGTGTCACTGTGTGTGAGCATGTCAGTGTGTGTGACTGTGTGTGTGAGCGTGTCACTGTGTGTGAGCATGTCAGTGTGTGTGACTGTGTGTGTGAGCGTGTCACTGTGTGTGAGCATGTCAGTGTGTGTGACTGTGTGTGTGAGCGTGTCACTGTGTGTGAGCATGTCAGTGTGTGTGACTGTGTGTGTGAACGTGTCAGTGTGTGAGTGTGTCTGTGTGTGTCACTGTGTGTGTGAGTGTGTCAGTGTGTGTGACTGTGTGTTGCACAGTGTGTGTGATCGTGTCAGTGTGTGTGACTGTGTATGAGTGTGTCAGTGTGTGTGTGAGCATGTCAGTGTGTGTGACTGTGTGTGTGAGCGTGTCAGTGTGTATGTGAGTGTGTCAGTGTGTGTGACTGTGTGTGTGAGCGTGTCAGTGTGTGTGACTGTGTGTTGCACAGTGTGTGTGATCGTGTCAGTGTGTGACTGTGTATGAGTGTGTCAGTGTGTGTGTGAGCATGTCAGTGTGTGTGACTGTGTGTGAGCGTGTCAGTGTGTATGTGAGTGTGTCAGTGTGTGTCACTGTGTGTGAGCATGTCAGTGTGTGTGACTGTGTGTGTGAGCGTGTCACTGTGTGTGAGCATGTCAGTGTGTGTGACTGTGTGTGTGAACGTGTCAGTGTGTATGTGAGTGTGTCAGTGTGTGTCACTGTGTGTGTTTGTGTCAGTGTGTGTGTGAGTGTGTCAGTGTGTGTCACTGTGTGTGTTTGTGTCAGTGTGTGTGACTGTGTGTGAACGTGTCAGTGTGTGAGTGTGTCTGTGTGTGTCACTGTGTGTGTTTGTGTCAGTGTGTGTGACTGTGTGTGTGAGCGTGTCACTGTGTGTGAGCATGTCAGTGTGTGTGACTGTGTGTGTGAACGTGTCAGTGTGTGAGTGTGTCTGTGTGTGTCACTGTGTGTGTGAGCGTGTCAGTGTGTGTGACTGTGTGTTGCACAGTGTGTGTGATCGTGTCAGTGTGTGTGACTGTGTATGAGTGTGTCAGTGTGTGTGTGAGCATGTCAGTGTGTGTGACTGTGTGTGTGAGCGTGTCAGTGTGTATGTGAGTGTGTCAGTGTGTGTCACTGTGTGTGAGCATGTCAGTGTGTGTGACTGTGTGTGTGAGCGTGTCACTGTGTGTGAGCATGTCAGTGTGTGTGACTGTGTGTGTGAGCGTGTCACTGTGTGTGAGCATGTCAGTGTGTGTGACTGTGTGTGTGAACGTGTCAGTGTGTGAGTGTGTCTGTGTGTGTCACTGTGTGTGTGAGTGTGTCAGTGTGTGTGACTGTGTGTTGCACAGTGTGTGTGATCGTGTCAGTGTGTGTGACTGTGTATGAGTGTGTCAGTGTGTGTGTGAGCATGTCAGTGTGTGTGACTGTGTGTGTGAGCGTGTCAGTGTGTATGTGAGTGTGTCAGTGTGTGTGACTGTGTGTGTGAGCGTGTCAGTGTGTGTGACTGTGTGTTGCACAGTGTGTGTGATCGTGTCAGTGTGTGTGACTGTGTCAGTGTGTGTCACTGTGTGTGAGCATGTCAGTGTGTGTGACTGTGTGTGAGCGTGTCACTGTGTGTGAGCATGTCAGTGTGTGTGACTGTGTGTGTGAGCGTGTCAGTGTGTGTGACTGTGTTGCACAGTGTGTGTGATCGTGTCAGTGTGTGTGACTGTGTATGAGTGTGTCAGTGTGTGTGTGAGCATGTCAGTGTGTGTGACTGTGTGTGTGACTGTGTGTGTGACTGTATGTGTGTGTGTGAGCGACTGTGTCAGTGTGTGTGTGTCAGTGTGTGTGTCAGTGTGTGTGAGCATGTCAGTGTGTGTGAGCGAATCAGTGTGTGTGAGCGAATCAGTGTGTGTGACTGTGTGTGGCACAGTGTGTGTGAGCGTGTCAGTGTGTGTGACTGTGTGTGTGTGTGTCAGTGTGTGTGTGTGTCAGTGTGTGTGTGTGTCAGTGTGTGTGACTGTGTGTGTGAGTGTGCCAGTGTATGTGACTGTGTGTGACTGTGTGTGTGAGTGTGTCAGTGGATGTGTCTGTGTGTGTGTCTGTGTGTGTGTCTGTGTGTGTGTCTGTGTGTGTGTCTGTGTGTGTGTCTGTGTGTGTGTGTCTGTGTGTGTGTGTCTGCGTGTGTGTGTCTGCGTGTGTGTGTCTGCGTGTGTGTGTCTGCGTGTGTGTGTCTGCGTGTGTGTCTGCGTGTGTGTCTGCGTGTGTGTCTGCGTGTGTGTCTGCGTGTGTGACTGCGTGTGTGACTGCGTGTGTGAGCATGTCAGTGTGTGTCACTGTGTGTGTGAGTGCGTCAGTGTGTGTGACACTGTGTGTGAGCGCGTCAGTGTGTGTGACACTGTGTGTGAGCATGTCAGTGTGTGTCAGTGTGTGTGTCAGTGTGTGTGACTATGTGTCTGTGTAAGTGTGTGAGACTGTGTGTGTGCGCGTGTCAGTGTGTGTCACTGTGTGTGTGAGCACGTCAGTTGTATGTGACTGTGTGTGTCACTGTGTGTGTGAGTGTGTCAGTGTTTGTGACTGTGTGTGGGTGTGTAAGTGTGTGTGACTGTATGTGTGAGCATGTCAGTGTGTGTCACTGTGTGTGTGACACTGTGTGTGTGTCACTGTGTGTGTCACTGTGTGTGTGCGCGTCAGTGTGTGACTGTGTGTGTCACTGTGTGTGTGACTGTGTGTGTCACTGTGTGTGTCACTGTGTGTGTCACTGTGTGTGTGAGCTTGTCAGTGTGTGTCACTGTGTGTGTGTGTGTGTGTGTGTGTGTCAGTGTGTGTGTCATAGAACATAGAACAGTACAGCACAGTACAGGCCCTTCGGCCCACGATGTGCCGAACCTTTAACCTACTCTAAGATCAAACTAACTACCTACCCTTCATTCTACTATCATCCATGTACCTATCCAAGAGTCGCTTAAATGTCCCTAATGTATCTGCTTCTACTACCACCGCTGGCAGTGCATTCCACGCACCCACCACTCTCTGTGTAAAGAACCTACCTCTGACATCTCCCCGAAACCTTCCTCCAATCACCTTAAAATTATGCCCCCTGGTGATAGCCCTTTCCACCCTGGGAAAAAGTCTCTGACTATCCACTCTATCTATGCCTCTCATCATCTTGTACCCCTCTATCAAGTCACCTCTCATCCTTCTTCGTTCCAATGAGAAAAGCCCTAGCTCCCTCAATCTTTCTTCGTAGGACATGCCCTCCAGTCCAGGCAGCATCCTGGTAAATCTCCTCTGCATCCTCTCTAAAGCTTCCACATCCTTCCTATAATGAGGCGACCAGAACTGAACACAATATTCCAAGTGTGGTCTAACCAGGGCTTTATAGAGCTGCAGCATAACCTCGCGGCTCTTAAACTCAATCCCCCTGTTAATGAAAGAAAACACACCATACGCCTTCTTAACAACCCTATCAACTTGGGTGGCAACTTTGAGGGATCTCTGGACATGGACCCCAAGATCCCTCTGTTCCTCCACACTACCAAGAATCCTGTCTTTAAGCCTGTATTCTGCATTCAAATTCGACCTTCCAAAATGAATCACTTCACACTTTTCCAGGTTGAACTCCATCTGCCACTTCTCAGCCCAGCTCTGCATCCTGTCAATGTCCCGTTGCAACCTACAACAGCCTTCCACACTATCCACAACTCCAGCAACCTTCGTGTCATCAGCAAACTTGCTAACCCAGCCTTCCACTTCCTCATCCAAGTCATTTATAAAAATCACAAAGAGCAGAGGTCCCAGAACAGATCCCTGTGGAACACCACTGGTCACCGAGCTCCATGCTGAATACTTTCCATCTACTACCACCCTCTGTCTTCTATGGGCCAGCCAATTCTGTATCCAGACAGCCAACTTTCCCTGAATCCCATGGCTCCTTACTTTCTGAATGAGCCTACCATGGGGAACCTTATCAAACGCCTTGCTAAAATCCATATACACCACATCCACTGCTCTTCCTTCATCAATGTGTTTTGTCACATCTTCAAAGAATTCAATAAGGCTTGTGAGGGATGACCTGCCCCTCACAAAGCCATGCTGACTGTCTCTAATCAAACCATGCTTTTCCAAATAATCATAAATCCTGTCTCTCAGAATCCTCTCCAATAATTTGCCCACTACCGATGTAAGACTGACTGGTCTATAATTCCCAGGGTTATCCCTATTCCCTTTCTTGAACAAGGGAATAACATTTGCCACCCTCCAATCATCCGGCACTGCTCCAGTGGACAGTGAAGACGCAAAGATCATCGCCAAAGGCGCGGCAATCTCTTCCCTCGCTTCCCGTAATATCCTTGGGTATATCCCGTCTGGCCCCGGGGGCTTATCTGTCCTCATATCATTCAATGTGAGCGTGTGTGTGAGCGTGTGTGTGAGCGTGTCAGTGTGTGTGACTGTGTGTGAGAACGTCAGTTGTGTGTGACTGTGTGTGAGAACGTCAGTTGTGTGTGACTGTGTGTGTGACTGTGTGTGTGAGAACGTCAGTTGTGTGTGACTGTGTGTGTGACTGTGTGTGTGAGCATGTCAGTGTGTGTCAGTGTGTGTGTGTCAGTGTGTGTGTGTCAGTGTGTGTGTGTCAGTGTGTGTGTGTCAGTGTGTGTGTGTCAGTGTGTGTGTCAGTGTGTGTGTGAGCGTCACTGTGTGTGTGTGTGTGACTGTGTGTGTGAGTGTGTCAGTGTGTGTGATACTGTGTGTGAGTGGGTCAGTGTGTGTGACTGTGTGTGTGACTGTGTGTGAGAGCATGTCAGTGTGTGTGACTGTGTGTGTCAATGTGTGTGTGAGCATGTCAGTGTGTGTTACCGTGTGTGTCTGTGTATGTGAGTATGTCAGTGGTTGTGACTGTGTGTGTCAATGTGTATGTGAGCGTGTGTGTGTGACTGTGTGTGAGAGCATGTCAGTGTGTGTGACTGTGTGTCAATGTGTGTGTGAGCATGTCAGTGTGTGTTACCGTGTGTGTCACTGTGTATGTGAGCACATCAGTGTGTGTGACTGTGTTTGTCACTGTGTGTGTGAATGTGTGTGTGTGACTGTGTGTGTCACTGTGTGTGTGAGTGTGTGTGTGTGACTGTGTTTGTCACTGTGTGTGTGAGCATGTCAGTGTGTGTGACTGTGTTTGTCACTGTGTGTGTGAATGTGTGTGTGTGACTGTGTGTGTCAATGTGTGTGTGTCAGTGGGTGTGACTGCGTGTGTCACTGTGTTTGTCACTGTGTGTGTGAGCATGTCAGTGTGTGTGACTGTGTTTGTCACTGTGTGTGTGAATGTGTGTGTGTGACTGTGTGTGTCAATGTGTGTGTGTCAGTGGGTGTGACTGCGTGTGTCACTGTGTGTGTGAGTGTGTGTGTGACTGTGTTTGTCACTGTGTGTGTGAGTGTGTCAGTGGGTGTGACTGCGTGTGTCACTGTGTGTGTGACTGTGTTTGTCACTGTGTGTGTGAGTGTGTCAGTGTGTGTGACTGTGTGTCACTGTGTGTGTGAGTGTGTGTGTGACTGTGTTTGTCACTGTGTGTGTGAGTGTGTGTGTGTGACTGTGTTTGTCACTGTGTGTGTGAGTGTGTGTGTGTGACTGTGTTTGTCACTGTGTGTGTGAGTGTGTGTGTGTGACTGTGTTTGTCACTGTGTGTGTGAGTGTGTGTGTGTGACTGTGTTTGTCACTGTGTGTGTGAGTGTGTCAGTGGGTGTGACTGCGTGTGTCACTGTGTGTGTGTCAGTGTGCATGTGTATCAATGTTCATGTGTATCAGTGTGTGTACGTGTGCGGCAGTGTATGGTAGTGAATGTGCACACTGGATGTGTGTGTCAATGCGTGTGCATGTTTCTGTTCTACATGTGTTTAGTACTCTGTTCTCATTTCACAGACACAGTCAGTTGGATCAGATTCTGCCACTGGCCCTGCAGTTCCAGAAGGTTCTGGACAAGGTGTTGGATTGGCTGACGGTGACTGAGAAGATGATTCAAATGTCAGGCCCAGCCACATGTGAAATGCCTATCCTGGAGGTAGGAATGACAGGGGAAGTTCCCCACTGCAGGATTGGCAGGAAAAGGTCTTCCCTTTGCCGAGAGAATGTGAGATGTATGAAAGGACACAGGGTGAGAAAGATTGACTGAAACTATTTTGGCACTGATGAATTAAGGAGATGGGAGTTACTGCTTCCTGATGCTCTGTTTGGAGTGGGACTGAGCTACACCAATGTGGAGGGGCCCAGGCTCCATCCACAGCCTGTGCTGATCTCATGTGCTGAGACCCACACAGAGCAGGAACAACCCAGACAACCGACACTCCCCTATTCAGCACCTGATTGTCTCGAAAACAATGCTCAGCTTCTTCTTCCTGTTGTATCATCTCTTTCTAGACCAATACAAACGAAGCTGAAGGGCAGGCAGAAATGTTTGAATGTAGAGTTTTAATGGAGACTTAGGAACATACGAATTAAGGGCAGAAGTCGGCCATTCGGCCCCTCTATCCTGCTCCGTCATTCAATAAGATCATGGCTGATCAGTTTGTGTTTTGAATTCCACACTCCCATCTACCCCCGATAATCTTTGATTTCTTTGCCTAACAAGAATCTTTCTACCTCCACCTTAAAAATATTCAATAATCCGCCTCCACCACCTTCTGAGGCAGAGAATTCCAAAGTCGCACAACCCTCTGAGAGAAAAAATTTCTCCTCATCTCTGTCCAAAAAGGGTGACCCCTAATTTTAAAACAGTGTCCCCTAGTTCTGGACTCACCCACAAGAGGAAACATCCTCTCCACATCCGCCTTGTCAAGACCATTCAGGATCTTATAAACTTCAATCAAGTCTCCCCTCACTCTTCTAAACTCCAGTGAAAACAAGCCCTTGTCCAACCTTTTCTCATAAGACAACCCACTCATTCCAGGTATCAATCTAGTAAATCTCCTCTGAACCACCTCCAACGCATTTACATCCTTAAATAAGGAGACCAAAACTGCACACAGTATTCCAGTTGTGATCTCACTAATGCCCTGTATAACTGAAGCATAACATCCTTCCTTTTATTTCCAAGTCCTCTGGTAATAAAGGATAGCATTCCATTAGCCCTCTTTATTACTTGCTGTAACTGCATACTAACTTTTTGTAACTCACGCACCAGAACACCTAGATCCCTCTGCACCTCGGAATTCTGCAGTCGTTCCCATTTTAAGTAATAATCTGCTTTTTTATTCTTCCTGCCAAACTGAACAACTTCACATTTTCCCACATTATACTCCATCTGCCAGATTTTTGCCCATTCACTCAACATATCTATATCAGTCTGCAACCTCCTTATTGCCTCTTCTCAACATACTTTCCTACCTATCTTTGTGTCATCTGCAAATTTAACTACCAAGCCATCGCTCCCCTCATCTAAGTCATTGATATAAATTGTAAAAATTTAGAACAGACCCCTGCGGGACTCCACGCGTCACATGGTGTACTTGCCCATAGATCACTGAAGGCAGCAGCACAGTTACATAAGATGGTTAGGAAGGCATATGGAATCCTTTCCTTTATTAGCTGAGGCATAGAATATAAGAGCAGGGAGGTTATGATGGAGCTGTATAAAACACTAGTTAGGCCACAGCTGGAGAACTGTGTACAGTTCTGGTCACCACACTATAGGAAGGATGTGATTGCACTGGAGAGGGTGCAGAGGAGATTGACAAGGATATTGCCTGGGCTGGAGCATTTCAGCTATGAAGAGAGATTGGATAGGCTAGGGTTGTTTTCCTTATAACAGAGAAGGCTGAGGGGGGACATGATTGAGGTATACAAAATTATGAGGGGCATTGATAGGGAAAAAGTTTCTTCCCATCTAACCTTAGTGGAGAGGTCAATAACCAGGGGGCATAGATTTAAGGTAAGGGGCAGGAGGTTCAGAGGGAATTTGAGGAAAATAATTTTCACCCAGAGGGTGGTTGGAATCTGGAACACACTGCCTGAAGATGTGGTAGAGGCAGGAACCCTCACAACATTTAAGACGTATTTAGATGAGCACTTGAAACACAATAGTATACAAGGCTACGGGCAAAGTGCTGGAAAATGGGACTAGAATAGATAGGTGCGTGGTGGCCGGCACAGACACGATGGGCCGAAGGGTCGGTTTCTGTGCCCCAGCACAGACCCCTGTGGGACTCCACTCATCACATCCTGCCAATCAGAAAAGGACCCATTTATGCATACTCTCTGTTTTCTGCCAGCCAGCCAATCTTCTGTCCATGCTAATATGTTACCCCCTACACCATGAGCTCCTACTTTGCACAATAACCTTTTATGTGGCACCTTGTCAAATGCCTTCTGGAAATCCAAGTACAGTATGTCAACGGGCTTCCTTTTATCCACAGCGCATGTGACTCCTTCAAAGAACTCCAATAAATTGGTTAAACATGATTTCCCTTTCACAAAACCATGCTAACTATTCCCGATTACCTTGAGTTTTTCTAAGTGCCCAGCTATAACCTCCTTAATGATCGATTTTAACACCTTCCCCATGACAGACGTCAAGCTAACTGGCCTATAGTTACCTGTTTTATGCCTCCCCCATCTTGAATAGAGGGGTTATATTTGCTACTTTCCAGTCTAATGGAACCTTTCCAGAATATAGCAAATTTTGAAAAATTAACACCAACACATCTACTACCTCATTAGACATCTCTTTGAAAACCCTGGGATGAAGCCCATCAGGACCCAGGGACTTGTCAGCCCACAGCTCCATCAGTTTGGTCAGTACCGCTTCCCTGGTGATTGTAATTACACCAAGTTCCTCTCTTCCTTCCACTTCCTGATTTACACCTATTACTGGGATGTTTTTTGTATCCTCTATAGTGAAGACAGAAGCAAACTATTTGTTCATTTCATCTGCCATTTCTTAATTATCTACTACTAACTCCCCATTCTCACTCTCTTGCGTACTAACATAAGAAATAGGAGCAGGAATAGGCCATTCAGCCCCTCAAGCCAGCCTGCCATTCAATAAGATCATGGCTGATCTGTAAAACTCACTTTACTTACTCTTTTCCTTTTTAAATACCTGCAGAAACTCTTGCTATCCGTTTTTACATTTCTAGCTAGCTTCCTCTCTACTGATTTCTTTCTCCTGATTAACCTTTTAGTCATTCTCTGCCATTCTTTATATTCTGACCAATCATCTCACCAGCCACTCATCTTTGCACAATTATATGCCTTTTCCTTAAGTTTGATGCTTTCCTTAACTCAAATTAGTCACAATACCGTAGAGGAGGAATTCTTGGAGTGTATACGGGATGGTTTTCTGGACCAATACATTGAGGAACCAACGAGAGAACAGGCCATCCTAGACTGGGTATTGTGTAATGAGAGAGGAATAATTGACAATCTAGTTGTGCGAGACCCCTTGGGGATGAGCGACTAGAATATGATAGAATTCTTCATCAAGATGGAGAGTGACGTAGTTGATTCTGAGACTAGGATCCTGAATCTTAGTGAAGGAAACTACAAAGGTATGAGGCGCGAGTTGGCTATGACGGATCGGGAAAAGTTACTGAAAGAGATGATGGTGGATAGGCAATGGCAAACATTTAAAAAGCGCATGGATGAACTGCAACAATTGTTTATCCCTGTCTGGCGCAAAAGTAAAACGGGAAAGGTAGCCAAACCATGGCCGACAAGGGAAATTAGAGATAGAATTAGATCCAAGGAAGAGGCATATAAATTTGCCAGAAAAAACAACAGACCTGAGGATTGGGAGCAGTTTAGAATTCAGCAAAAGAGGACCAAGGGATTGATTAAGAAGGGGAAAATAGAGTACGAGAGTAAGCTTGCGGGGAACATAAAAACTGACTGTAAAAGTTTCTACAGGTATGTGAAGAGAAAAAGATTGGTGAAGACAAATGTAGGTCCCTGACAGTCAGAAACAGGGGAATTTATTATGGGGGATAAGGAAATGGCTGACCAACTAAATGCATAGTTTGGTTCTGTCTTCCACAAAGGAGGACACAAATATCATACCAGAAATGTTGGGGAACACAGGGCTTAGTGAGAAAGAGGAACTGAAAGAAATCAGTATTAGTAGAGAAATGGTGTTGGGGAAATTGATGGGATTGAAGGCCGATAAATCCCCAGGGCCTGATGGTCTGCATCCCAGAGTACTTAAGGAAGTGGCCCGAGAAATAGTGGATGCATTGGTGGTCATCTTCTAAGATTCTATAGACTCTGGAACAGTTCCTATAGATTGGAGGGTAGCTAATGTAATCCCACTATTTAAAAAGGGAGGTAGAGAGAAAGCAGGGAATTGTAGACCAGTCAGCCTGACGTCGGTAGTGGGGAAAATTCTAGAGTCCATTATCAAAGATTTTATTGCAGAGCACTTGGAGAACAGTGGTAGAATTGGACAGAGTCAGCATGGATTTACGAAAGGGAAATCATGCTTGACAAATCTACTAGAATTCTTCGAGGATGTAACAAGTAGAGTTGATGAGGGGGAGCCAGTGGATGTGGTTTATTTGGACTTTCAGAAGGCTTTCGACAAAGTCCCACATAAGAGATTAGCATCTAAAATTCAAATGCATGGGATTGGGGGTAGTGTATTGCGATGGATAGAAAATTGGTTGGCAGACAGGAAACAAAGAGTAGGGATAAATGGGTCTTTTTCCGAATGGGAGGCAGTAACTAGTGGGGTACCGCAGGGATCAGTGCTAGGACCCCAGCATTAATGATTTAGATGAGGGAACTAAATGTAATATCTCCCAATTTGCAGATGACACAAAACTGGGTGGGAGGGTGAGTTGTGAAGAGGATGCAGAGAGGCTTCAGGGTGATTTGGACAAGTTGAGTGAGTGGGCTAATGCATGGCAGATGCAGTATAATGTGGATAAATGTGAGGTTATCCACTTTGGTAGCACAAAAGGAAGGCAGATTATTATCTGAATGGCTATAAACTGAGAGAGGGGAATATGCAGCGAGACCTGGGTGTTCTCGTACACCAGTCACTGAAGGTAAGCATGCAGGTGCAACAGGCGAAAAAAAGGCAAATGGTATGTTGGCCTTCATAGAGAGAGGATTCAGGTACAGGAGCAGGGATGTTTTGCTGCAATTATACAGGGCCTTGGTGAGACCACACCTGGAATATTGTGTGCAGTTTTGGTCTCCTTATCTGAGGGAGGATGTTCTTGCTATAGAGGGAGTGCAGCGAAGGTTTACCAGACTGATTCCTGGGATGGCGGGACTGACATATGAGGAGAGATTGAGTCGGTTAGGATTATATTCACTGGAGTTCAGAAGAGTGAAGGGGGAATCTCATAGAAACATATAAAATTCTAACAGGACTTGACAGGGTAGATGCAGGAAGGATGTTTCCAATGGTGGGGGAGTCCCAAACCAGGGGTCTTAGTCTAAGGATACGGGGTAAACCTTTCAGGACTGAGATGAGGAGAAATTTCTTCACCCAGACAGTGATGAGCCTGTGGAATTCACTACCACAGAAAGCAGTTGAGGCCAAAACATTGTATGTTTTCAAGAAGGAGTTAGATATAGCTCTTGGGTCTAAAGGGATCAAAGGGTATTGTGTGAAAGCGGGAACAGGTTACTGAGTTGGATGATCAGCCATGATCATAATGAATGGCGGAGCAGGCTCGAAGGGCCGAATGGCCTACTCCTGCTCCTATTTTCTATTTTTCTATGTTATTTTTCTATGTGTACAAAATCATGAGAGGTATAGACAGGCTGGATAGCAAGAAGCTTTTTCCCAGAGTGGGGGATTCAATTACTAGGGGTCACGAGTTCAAAGTGAGAGGGGAAAAGTTTAGGGGGGATATGCGTGGAAAGTTCTTTACGCAGAGGGTGGTGGGTGCCTGGAATGCGTTGCCAGCGGAGGTGGTAGACGTGGGCACGATAGCGTCTTTTAAGATGTATCTAGACAGATACATGAATGGGCAGGAAGTAAAGAGATACAGACCCTCACAAAATAGGCGGCATGTTTAGATAGAGGATCTGGATCGGCGCAGGCTTGGAGGGCCGAAGGGCCTGTTCCTGTGCTGTAATTTTCTTTGTTCTTTCTTTGTTCTTTTTAACTCCTTTAGTTAACCATGGATGGTGGGTCCTCCCCTTAGAATTTTTCTTTACAGTGGGAATATACTTATCCTGAGTATTCTGAAATATCCCCTTAAATGTCGACCACTGTTTCTGTATTGGTCTTTCTCCAAGCCTAGTAACCCAGTTCACTTCAGCTAGCTCAGCTTTCATGCCTATATAGTTGCCCCTATTTCGGTTTAAAATAGTAGTCTTAGACTCACTCTTCTCTCTTTCAAACTGGATGTAAAATTCAATCATATTGTGGTCACTGCTACCTAGAGGTGCCTTTACTCTGAGGTCATTAATTAATCCTGTCACATTACACAATACCAAGTCGAAAATAACCTGCTCTCTGGTTGGTTCCAGAATGTGCTGCTCTAAGAAACTATCTCGAAAGAATTCTGTAAATTGCTCATCCAGGTTACTATTGTCAATCTGATTTTTCCAGTTTATATGTAGATTAAAATCAGCCATGGTTTTTGACATCTCTTTATCACAAGTGCTGAATATTTTTTCTTGTATACTTTGTCTTACATTGTGGTTACTATTCGGGGGTCTGTAGACCACTCCCACTAGTGACTTCTTTCCCTTACTATTCCTCATCTCCACCCAAACTGATTCTACATCCTGATCTCCTGATCCAAGATCATCTCTAACTGTTGCACCAATGCCATCCTTGATTAACAGTGCGTCCCCTCCACCTTTACCTCGCTTCCTATTCTTCTTGAATGTCATATACCCCTCAATATTCATGGCCCAATCCTTGTCATCCTGCAGCCACGTCTCCGTAATGGCTATCAGATCATATTTATTGACTTCAATGTGCTGCGCTGTGTGTTCATCTACTTTGTGGATGGTGGTGATAGGAGATTTTAATTTTCCCAACATTGACTGGGATTCACTTAGTGTTAGAGGTCTAGATGGAGCAGAATTTGTAAGGAGCATCCAGGAGGGTTTTCTAGAGCAGTATGTAAATAGTCCAACTCGGGAAGGGGCCATACTGGACCTGGTGTTGGGGAATGAGCCCGGCCAGGTGGTTGAAGTTTCAGTAGGGGACTACTTTGGGAATAGTGATCACAATTCCGTAAGCTTTAAAATACTCATGGACAAAGACGAGAGTGGTCCTAAAGGAAGAGTGCTAAATTGGGGGAAGGCCAACTATACCAAAATTCGGCAGGAGCTGGGAAATGTAGATTGGGAGCAGCTGTTTGAAGGTAAATCCACATGTGATATGTGGGAGGCTTTTAAAGAGAGGTTGATTAGCGTGCAGGAGAGACATGTTCCTGTGAAAATGAGGGATAGAAATGGCAAGATTAGGGAACCATGGATGACAGGTGAAATTGTGAGACTAGCTAAGAGGAAAAAGGAAGCATACATAAGGTCTAGGCGGCTGATGAAAGACGAAGCTTTGAAAGAATATCGGGAATGTAGGACCAATCTGAAACGAGGAATTAAGAGAGCTAAAAGGGGTCATGAAATATCTTTAGCAAACAGGGTTAAGGAAAATCCCAAAGCCTTTTATTCATGTGTAAGGAGCAAGAGGGTAACCAGAGAAAGGATTGGCCCACTCAAGGACAAAGGAGGAAAGTTCTGCGTGGAGTCAGAGAAAATGGGTGAGATTCTAAACGAGTACTTTGCATCGGTATTCACCGAGGAGAGGGACATGACGGATGTTGAGGCTAGGGACAGATGTTTGATTACTCTAGGTCAAGTCGGCATAAGGAGGGAGGAAGTGTTGGGTATTCTAAAGGGCATTAAGGTGGACAAGTCCCCAGGTCCGGATGGGATCTATCCCAGGTTACTGAGGGAAGCGAGAGAGGAAATAGCTGGGGCCTTAACAGATATCTTTGCAGCATCCTTAAACACGAGTGAGGTCCCGGAGGACTGTAGAATTGCTAATGTTGTCCCCTTGTTTAAGAAGGGTAGCAGGGATAATCCAGGTAATTATCGACCGGTGAGCCTGACGTCAGTGGTAGGGAAGCTGCTGGAGAAGATACTGAGGGATAGGATCTATTCCCATTTGGAAGAAAATGGGCTTATCAGTGATAGGCAACATGGTTTTGTGCAGGGAAGGTCATGTCTAACCAACTTAATAGAATTCTTTGAGGAAGTGACAAAGTTGATTGATGAGGGAAGGGCTGTCGATGTCATATACATGGACTTCAGTAAGGCGTTTGATAAGGTTCCCCATGGTAGGCTGGTGGAGAAAGTGAAGTCGCATGGGGTCCAGGGTGTACTAGCTAGATGGATAAAGAACTGGCTGGGCAACAGGAGACAGAGAGTAGCAGTAGAAGGGAGTTTCTCAAAATGGAGACGTGTGACCAGTGGTGTTCCACAGGGATCCGTGCTGGGACCACTGTTGTTTGTGATATACATTAATGATTTGGAGGAAAGTATAAGTGGACTGATTAGCAAGTTTGCAGACGACACTAAGATTGGTGGAGTAGCAGATAGTGAAGGGGACTGTCAGAGAATACAGCAGAATACAGATAGATTAGAGAGTTGGGCAGAGAAATGGCAGATGGAGTTCAATCAGGGCAAATGCGAGGTGATGCATTTTGGAAGATCCAATTCAAGAGTGAACTATACAGTAAATGGAAAAGTCCTGGGGAAAATTGATGTCCAGAGAGATTTGGGTGTTCAGGTCCACTGTTCCCTGAAGGTGGCAACGCAGGTAAATAGAGTGGTCAAGAAGGCATACGGCATGCTTTCCTTCATCGGACGGGGTATTGAGTACAAGAGTTGGCAGGTCATGTTACAGTTGTATAGGACTTTGGTTCGGCCACATTTGGAATACTGCGTACAGTTCTGGTCGCCACATTATCAAAAGGATGTGGATGCTTTGGAGAGGGTGCAGAGGAGGTTCACCAGGATGTTGCCTGGTACGGAGGGCGCTAGCTATGAAGAGAGGTTGAGTAGATTAGGATTATTTTCATTAGAAAGACGGAGGTTGAGGGGGGACCTGATTGAGGTGTACAAAATCATGAGAGGTATAGACAGGGTGGATAGCAAGAGGCTTTTTCCCAGAGTGGGGGTTTCAATTACGAGAGGACACGAGTTCAAAGTGAAAGGGGAAATGTTTAGGGGGGATATGCGTGGAAAGTTCTTTACGCAGAGGGTGGTGGGCACCTGGAACGCATTGCCAGCGGAGGTGGTAGATGCGGGCACGATGGAGTCTTTTAAGATGTATCTAGACAGATACATGAATGGGCAGGAAGAAAAGAGATACAGAACCTTAGAAAATAGGCGACATGTTTAGAGAGAGGATCTGGATCGGCGCAGGCTTGGAGGGCCGAAGGGCCTGTTCCTGTGCTGTAATTTTCTTTGTTCTTTGTTCTTTGTTTGGTATGAATGCTATGTGCATTCAGATACTGAGCCTTTAGTTTTGTCTTTTTGTTATCTTTGTAACATCTGGTCTTGACTGTTGGTGTGTTCTTAGGTTTTTAACTCTGTCCCTTCCTGCCATTCTCTGATCTTAGAGTCATAGAGTCGTACAGCATAGAAACAGGCCCTTCGGCCCACCGCGTCCATGCCGACCATAATGCCTATCGATACTAATCCCACCTGCCTGCATTAATTCCATATCCCTCTGTGCCTTGCTCATTCAAGTACCTGTCCAGATGCCTCTTAAATGTTGCTACTGTTCCTGCCTCCACCACCTCCTCAGGCAGCTCATTCCAGATACCCACTATTCTTTGTGTGAAAAATTTACCCCTTTGATCCCCTTTAAACCTCCTCCCTTTCCCCTTAAATCTATGCCCTCTAGTTTTAGTCACCCCTACCATGGGAAACAGACTCTGGCTATCTACTCTATCTATGCCTCTCATAATTTTATATACCTCTATCATGTCCCCTCTCAGCCTCCTTCGCTCCAGGGAAAACAGACCCAGCCTATCTTCCTTTCTTTCTTTTTCTTCTTTGGCCTCCTTGTCTCGAGAGACAATGGGTAAGCGCCTGAAGGTGGTCAGTAGTTTGTGAAGCTCTGATCTTCATTCCCCATATTACTATTCTGCTCTCCTTCCTTCCCTCTACCCTTTGGTTTGCTACATTCACCCAAGCTTGATCCCTCTCCCCCCTTGTTTAGTTTAAAGCCCTCTCTACTTCCCTAGTTATATGGCTTGCTAGAACAGTGGTCCCAGCATGGTTCAGGTACAAACCATCCCAACGGTACAGCCCCCACTTTCCCCAATCCTGGTGCCATTGCCTGGAACACACTTCTCCCACACCAGTCTTTGAGCCACGTATTCATTTCACCAATCTTATGTGACCTCTGCCAATTGACACATGGCTCAGGTAGTAATCCAGAGCTGAACTCGAGAGATAAGGTGAGAGTGACTGCCCTTGACATCAAGGCAGCATTTGACCGAGTATGGCATTAAGGAGCCCTAGCAAAACTGGAGACAATGGGAATCAGGGGGAAAATGCTCCGCTGCTTGGTGTCATACCTAGCGCAAAGGAATATAGTTGTGGTTGTTGGAGGTCAATCATCTGAGCTCCAGGACATCACTGCAGGAGTTCCTCAGGGTAGTGTCCTAGGCCCAACCATCTTCAGCTGCTTCATCAATGACCTTCCTTCAATCATAAGGTCAGGAGTGGGGATGTTCACTGATGATTGCACAATGTTCAGCACCATTCGCAACTCCTCAGATACTGAAGCAGTCCATGTAGAAATGCAGCGAGACCTGGACAATATCCAGGCTTGGGCTGATAAGTGGCAAGTAACATTCGCGCCACACAAGTGCCAGGCAATGACCATCTCCAACAAGAGAGAATCAAACCATCTCCCCTTGACATTCAATGGCATTACCATCGCTGAATCCCCCACTATCAACATCCTAGGGGCCACCATTGACCAGAAACTGAACTAGAGTAGCCATATAAATACCGTGGCTACAAGAGCAGGTCAGAGGCTAGGAATCCTGAGGCGGGTAACTCACCTCCTGACTCCCCAAAGCCTGTCCACCATCTACAAGGCACATGTCAGGAGTGTGATGGAATACTCTCCACTTGCCTGAATGGGTGCAGCTCCAACAACACTCAAGAAGCTCGACACCATCCAGGACAAAGCAGCCCGCTTGATTGGCAGCCCTTCCAGAAACATTCACTCCCTCCACCACTGACATACAGTGACAGCAGTGTGTACCATCTACAAGATGCACTGCAGCAATGCACCAAGGATCCTTCGACAGCACCTTCCAAAGCCACGACCTCTACCAACTAGAAGGACAAGGGCAGCAAATGCATGGGAACACCACCACCTGCAAGTTCCCCTCCAAGTCACACACCATCCTGACTTGGAACTATATCGCCGTTCCTTCACTGTCACTGGGTCAAAATCCTGGAACTCCCTTCCTAACAGCACTGTGGGTATACCTACCCCAAATGGACTGCAGCAGTTCAAGAAGGCAGCTCACCACCACCTTCTCAAGGGCAATTAGGGATGGGCAATAAATGCTGGCCTGGCCAGTGACACCCACATCCCATGAATGAATAAAAACAAATCCAGAGATTATTACTCTTGAGGTTCTGCTCTTCAATTTGGTGCCTAACTCCTCATACTATCTAAACAGAACCTCTTTCCTAGTCCTACCTAGGTCATTGGTGCCTACGTGGATCACGACAACTGGATCCTCCCCCTCCCTTTCCATGTTCCTGTCCAGCCCTGAGCAGATGTCTCGAACTCTGGCATCAGGGAGGCAACACAGCATTCTGGACTGTCACTCTTGGCTGCACAGAACAGTGTCAATCCCCCTCATTTTACTATCCCCTACTACCACTACATTCCTTTTGCTCCCCCCACTTGAATGGCTTCCTGTACCACAGTGCCATGGCCAGTCTGCTCATCCACCTTGCAGACCTTGCTTCATCCGCACAGGTTGAGAGCACCTCAAACCTGTTTGATAATTGCAAAGTCTGAGGCTCCTCCGCCATGTCTACTCGGTCCCTTTACCTGCCTCACTCACAGTCACATCCTCCTGGCCCTCACTGCTGACTAAAACCGATGACCCTGTTCTAAGAGGTGTTGCCATCTTCTAGAACAAAATGTCCAAATCTTTCTCCCCCTCCCTTAAGTTGCGCAGTGTTTGCAGGTCAGCTTCCAGATCAATAATCCTGATCTGGAATCCCTATAGGTGCTTGCACTTTCTGCAGACGGAGTGCAGTGAAGGTTTACCAGACTGATTCCTGGGATGGCGGGACTGACGTATGAAGAGAGATTGGGCCAATTAAGCTTGGATTCGCTAGAGTTTATAAGAATGAGAGGGGATCTCATAGAAACCCACAAAATTCGAACAGGACTTGACAGGGTAGATGCAGGAAGGATGTTCCCGATGGTGGGGGAGTCCAGAACCAGGGGTCATAGTCTAATGACAAGGGGTAAACTTTTCAGGACTGAGATGAGGAGAGATTTCTTCACCCAGAGAGTGGTGAGCCTGTGGAATTCACTACCACAGAAAGCAGTTGAGGCCAAATCATTAAATATATTCAAGAGAAAGTTAGATATAGTTCTTAGGGCTAAAGGGATCAAGGGATACGGGGAGAAAGCGGGAACAGGTTACTGAGTTTGGATGATCAGCCATGATCGTATTGAATGGCGGAGCAGACTCGAAGGGACGAATGGCCTACTCCTGCTTCTATTTTTCTATGCTTCTATACCACAGCTGCAATATAACACCTTTCCTGCCATTGTTACTTATGTTATCAGTTAATTTACTTTAATTACTTTCCAGGAACATAGGAGCAGGAGTAGGCCATTCAGCCCATCAAGCCTACCCTGCCATTCAATACGATCATGGCTGATCATCCACTTCAATGTCTTTTTCCCCCACACTATCCTCATATCCTTTTATGTCATTTGTATTTAGAAATCTGTCAATCTCTGTTTTAAACATACTCAATGACTGAGCTTCCACAGCCCACTGGAGTAGAGAATTCCAAAGATTCACAACCCTCTGAGTAAAGAAATTTCTCCTCATCTCTGTCCTGAGTGGCTTCCCCCTTATTTTGAAATTGTGTCCCCTGGTTCTAGACTCCCCAACCAGGGGGAAACATCTTAGCTGCATCTACCCTGTCTATCCCTTTAGGTATTTTGTAGGTTTCAATGAGATCACCTCTCATTCTTCGAAACTCTAGAGAATACAGGCCCAGTTTCCCCAATCTCTCTTCACAGGACAGTCCCGCCATCCCGGGAACAAGTCTGGTGAACCTTCGTTGCACTCCCTCTATGGCAATAATATCTTTCCTAAGGTAAGGGGACGAAAATTGCACACAGTACTCCAGATGCGGTCTAACCAAGGTTCTATACAATTGAAGTAAGACTTCACTACTCCTGTACTCAAATCCTCTTGCGATAAAAGCTAACATACCATCAGCCGCCTTAATTGCTTGCTACACCTGCATGTTAGCTTTCAGTGACTTATTGACAAGGAGACCCAGGTCACATCTTTCCACATTATATTTCATCTGCCACGTTCTTGCCCACTCACTCAGTCTGTCCAAAACCTCTTGAAGCCACTTTGCATCTTCCTCACAAAACACATTCCCACCTAGTTTTTTGTCATCCACAAACTTGGAAATATTACATTTGGTCCCCACATCCAAATTATTGATATATGTTGTGAACAGCTGGGGCCCAAGCACTGATCCCTGCAGTACCCCACTAGTCACAGCCTGCCAACGTGAGAATGACCCGTTTATTCCTACTCTCTGCTTTCTGCCTGTTAACCAATCCTTAATCCATGCCAGTATATTACCTCCTATCCCATGTGCTTTAATTTTGCTAACCAACCTCCTGTTGGGGACTTTATCAAAGGCCATCTTAAAATCCAAGTATACCACGTCCACCAACTCTCCTTTATCAATTCTGTTAGTAACATCCTCAAAAAAAACTCCAACAGGTTCATCAAACATGATTTCCCATTCATAAATCCATGTTGACTCTGCCCAATCAGATCATTATTATCCAAGTGTCCATTTATCACATCCTTTAGAATAGATTCGAACCTTTTCCCAATGACTGATGTCAGGCTAACAGGTCTGTAATTCCCTATTTTCTCTCTCCCTCCCTTTTTAAATAGTGGGGGTGACATTTGCTACCTTCCAATCTGCAGGAACCGCTCCAGAGAATATAGAATTTTGGAAGATGATCACCAATGCATCCACTATCTCCATAGCTACCTCTTTCAACACTCTGGGATGTAGAATATCAGGTCCTGGGGATTTATCAACCTTCAGCCCCATTAATTTCTCCAATACAACCTTCTTACCAATACTAATTTCCTTCAATTCCTCATTCCCCCTAATCCCTTGGATCTCTAATTCTGGATGATTTCTTAGTGAAGACAGACACAAAGTAATCATTTAGCTTCTCTGCCATTTCTCTATTCCCCGTTATAAATTCTCCTGACTCTGCCTATAATGGACCCACATTTGTCTTTGCCAAATGTTTCCTTTTTATGTTCCTATAGAAGCTTTTACAGTCCATTTTTATATTTTTTGCTAGCTTACAAAAATATTCTATTCTCCCTTCCTTTATCAGTTTCTTTGTCCTTTGCTGTATTCTAAAATCCTCCCAATCCTCAGGTTTACTACTATTTCTGGCAAATCTATAGATCTTTTCTTTGAATCTTATACAATCCTTAACTTCCTTTGTTATCCACGGTTGACTGCCTTTTCTTTTGGGGTTTTTGTGCCTTGAAGGAATGTATACTTGCTGTAAACTATGTAATATTTCTTTAAAGACTATCCATTGTCTATGTACTGTCATACCTTGTAATGTATTTTCCCAATCCACCTCAGCCAATTTGCCCTTCATACTTTCCTAATTTCCTTTGTTCAAATTAACACTCTATGCATTGGTGCAGACTCGATGGGCCGAAGGGCCTCTTCTGCACTGTATTATTCTGTGATTCAGTTTGAACTACCTCACTTTCAAACATAATGTAAAACTCTTTCATATTTTGGTCACTCATCCCTAAAGGTTCTTTTACAACAAGATTATTAATTAGCCCTTTCTCATTAAATAATACGAGATCCAAAATAGCCTGTTCTCTAGTCAGTTCCTCAACATGCTGCTCTGGAAAACCATCCTTAACACATTCCAGAAACTCGTACTCCACAGCATTAGTGCTCATTAGGTTTACCCAGTCTATATGCAGATTAAAATCACCCAAGATTACTTTCTTAATGAACTCTCTCACTGTTTCCCAATCTACAAAGCTTAACTAGTATTCGTAATTAAACCTTACAATTCATAAAATTACCCGAGTTTTGAAAGATATTGATAAAAAAACTTACCAACCAATCACCAACTTTGGAGTCAAGTGAAGACTCACCAGCTGCTGGAGACTAAAAGAAAGAAAAGAAAAGCAGCCCCTCTTTCCCCCTCTGCACTGAATTTTGAGCTTGACACTGGCAATGTCTCTCAATCAGGAAAATGTCTCCTCTCACTGCGTTCAACTAAGAACTGGTCTGCTTTATATAGAGGTTCTGATGACTCACTAGCTCAGCTTCTGCTACAATAAGTAGCATCTATTCAACCAAACTGATTGACTGATAAGTACCACTGCTGTCTGATTCTTGTTTAACAAGGCTGTTTACCTAACTAGGAGATTTTAAAGCCTGACTTTTAATCCAAAATTTAAGCTTAACAAAAACTTACCAGAACTTACTAAGTGCACCAAATTTCCAGCTTCACTCTGGCAATGTCTCATTGAAGCAAATATCTCCTTTCACTGCATTTGTCTAAGAGCTGGTCTGTTTTACATAGAGATTCTGATGACTCACTAGCTCAGGTTCTGCTCCAATAACTTGCTGTTGCTTCAGCTTACACATGCTAACTGTGCAGGAGAATGGAATCACATGA
The DNA here is from genome assembly GCF_036365525.1 of Heterodontus francisci. Classification (NCBI taxonomy): domain Eukaryota; kingdom Metazoa; phylum Chordata; class Chondrichthyes; order Heterodontiformes; family Heterodontidae; genus Heterodontus; species Heterodontus francisci. The sequence goes on from NW_027141008.1 coordinate 69,622, forward strand.
TATTCCATCACTTCCTGTGATGACATAAGATTGACATAAGCATATCTTTAAATGATTATATGTAACATGCCAACAAATACACAGTCATAACATCCCCCTCCCCTTAAATGACAACCCCATATATCATAACATTAATATTGTTACAACTGCAGCAGGAGCTAGGCACTGTTAATTCAGTCCCGTCACTCCACAGGTCACAGCATATTTATTAACTTTTGCCAAAAATGTAAAAACAGCCAAATTAAATACTCTAGTATCTCCAGAATGAACCAGGTATCTTTAGATAACAACAAATTAACTATTTATTTTTTAAAAAACTAAATCTTAAACACTATTAAGATAAACCTAAGTCTAAAGATCTTGTAACTTCTTAATTTAATCTAACTCCTGCATTCACGCATATACATTCAAAAATAACAATCAATTGGTTTTTAAAAAGGTAATTTTTAAGATTAGCTGACTGTTAAGAATAAATAAAAATGAGGAAGGCTTTGCGTTTTACATTCCTGGTGAATGAGGTCTTATAAGGTGAAAATAATCGTGTGTTCTCAAACTGTCCATTCTTTTCTCCTGAAGATTGTGTTTGGGAGGATTGTCCTCAATTGACTCTTCATCTTCAAAACATATGCGTAGGCGATGCTGGTTAGTCACCCTGTGCATGGCTAGCAGAGAGTCTCCTGAGAGGAGATCGATTCCTTCACAGTATCGCACCATTTGGTGTTATCTCCTGATACGAATGAGGTTCTTTGCACACCTTGGACATCTCTGCTGGGATCCATGTCTGCTCTTGTGGGTGAAGCACCATCACATTCTGCCCAATGTATGGTGGCAGTAATTCTGGACCTCATGCATATCATGCACATCTTCCATCCTATCTTGTTTCTGGTGTAACTGGTCTGTGATGAGGATAACTTGGTGAGACGATAGCTTGGTCATGTGGTTCTCACCCATCATCCAAACAGAATCTCAGCAGGTGATGGCAATCCAGAGTCTAATGGCATTGTGCGAAGATGCAGTAGCACAGCTTGGATATCTTCCCTGCTTTCCAAATACTTTTTGATCAGTGATTTGACCCTCCTGATCATATGTTCGACACCAGCCAGGACAAAGCAGCCCGCTTGATTGGCACCCCATTCACCACCTTCAACATTCACTCCCTCCACCACCGACGCACAGTGGCAGCAGTGTGTACCATCTACAAGATGCACTGTAGCAACTCACCAAGGCTCCTTAAATGACCTCTACCAACTAGAAGGACAAGGGAAGCAAATGCATGGGAACACCACCACCTGCAAGTTCCCCTCCAAGTCACACACCATCCTGACTTGGAACTATATCACCGTTCCTTCACTGTCGCTGGGTCAAAATCCTGGAACTCTCTTCCTAACAGCACTGTGGGTGTACCTACCTCACATGGACTGCAATGGTTCAAGAAGGCAGCTCACCACCACCTTCTCAAGGGTAATTAGGGATGGACAATAAATGCTGGCCTAGCCAGTGATGCTCACATGCCCCAGACAAATAACAAGAAAATTCAGCCATCCCATTGGAAAGAGGATATCTGGGTGATGATGTGACATGTTTGATGGACCATTGCTCACACATATCCTGGAACGGTTTTCCCATGTATTGTGGGCCGTTGTTGGACACCACTTCGACTGGAGCACCAAAAAGACTAAAGATGACAATAACAGTGTTTCCACTGCTGTACTCAATGTGTCTCAAAGTTTCTGCACAATAGGAAATTTGCAGTGATAGTCAGTCATTAGCAGATAGTTTTCTCTGCTCTCAGAACATAGATCGATTGTTATTTTGATCCATGGTGATCACAGTGTGTGATGCAGTTTGAGAGGCTTTTTTTGTTGACTAGTCTGGTGTTGTTGACACAGAGCACAAGATCTCACCATCTGGTCAATGTCGTTACTGATGCTGGGCCAGAATACCGACTCACGAACGAATAATCTTGTTCTTTCTATTCTCAAGCCTCCTTAGTGGAGCTGTCCAAGTATGTCAGATTGAAGTGTCACAGGGATGAGTACTTGGCATCCTTTGAATAGTACGTTCTGAGATCCATAGGGATCTCCTGAATGGTCTCAAACCAACCCTCTACAACAATCTGCCAGAGTTTGGAGTCTTGAGAAGTCTCTCTCTGGAGTTCCTCTCACTCGATCTGACCAAAGCACATGAGATTTACATTGTAGACATTCTCCAAACCTGCACAGACTTCATCCACCTGGAATTCAAATGCATTTCTCACACATTCCTAGGGTTGGATAGTCTACTTAGAGTGTCTGATAAGATCATCTGACTACCGGGTTTGTATCTGACATCACAGTTGTATTCCTGAATCTCGGTGAGAAGCCTCTGGAGTTGAGGTGGTGCACTCATTTGTGGTTTTCTCCATGTCATCTCCAGCGGTCTCGATGGTGAAATCTTTCCTGAATGAGTATGTGTGGACCCTGAGGATCCCAAAGACAAGAGCAAGGGTTTCTCGTTCAATATTGGAGGAATTTGCTTGTGCTGGTGACAGACTTTCTGAACCAAATGTTACAGGTTTGCTGTCTTGAAGAAGACATGCACTGAGACCTTTCTGTGAAGCGTCCATTTCTAAGGCTGTCGTCTTCTGAAACTCATAGTATTGAATCCATGACTCAGCTGACGGTGCTTGTTTCAACACACTGAATGCATGTTGGTGATCATTCTGCCATAGTAATGGCATGTCTTTCTTCAGCAGTTCTCTTAGTAGAGAAGCTTTCTCCGAGAAGCTCGGTATGTATGCAGCAAGGAAGTTGGGTAGATCTAGATACCTTTGGAGGTCGTCCCTGTCCTGCGGTGTCAGCATTGACTGGATGTCTTTGATCTTCCCACGATCTGGGCAAATACCTGAGCTTGAGTAAATGGCATTGAAGAAATTTACGTGAACAGCCTTAATGGAGCACTTTTGCTGTTGAAAACCAAACCTTCACATCTGCTGTCTCCATTAATATAGGTAGTTTTCTATCATGCTTTTCCTCCACATGTCTTACTATGGTGATGTCATCCGCAATACATACACAACCATTATCCGGTCCATATGCTGCTGAAATATATCCTGTCTGATGGACAGTCCAAATGGTAAAGGGGGGAAACAGTACCTGCCACAGGGAATTCGGAATGTTGTTATCTCTTGCGACTCTCTTGACAAGTGTACGGACCAATATCCATTTTTTGCACCTAATTTGGAAAAAGTGTTTCGCTCCAGCAAATGTTGGGTTTAACTCTTCTATCATTGGTATCTTTTGAGGACATCTCTTTAAATTGCATGGATAAACAGGAAGTTAAAGGAGAAGGTAGGAGTGCAGGTTAGGGTGAGGCTGATTGTTACCAAACTGCAAGAACTATATTGGTTAAACCAGAAGAGAGAAATAATAAACAGGTGAATAAAGCATCAGTGCTGAGGGACAGGTTAGGGGGTATAGCCCAAATAAGAGTTCTATATACAAATGCACAAAGTGTAAGGAATAAACTAGATGAACTGAAGGCGTAAATTCAAATGGAAGATTATGATGTGGTGGCCATTGTGGAGACGTGGCTGCAGGATGGTCGGGACTGGGAACTAAATATACCTGGTTATAAAGTTTACAGGAGGGACAGGAAAAATGGCAGAGGGGGTGGAGTAGCCTTACTGATTAGAAATAATATCACCTCATTGGTGAGGGAGGATATAATGAGGGGAAAGCACCTTATGGGTGGAATTGAGGAAGAGAAAAGGATCTAAAACTGTAATAGTTGTTGTGTATAGACCCCCTGGTAGCAGTTCTGAGGTGTTAGATTGTATAAATGCACAAATTAGGCAAGTGTGTAACAAAGGCAGAGTAGTATTAATGGGGGATTTTAACTTACACATAGATTGGGAGAGGCAGACTAGCACCTGTCAGAAAGGTAGTGAATTTCTGGAATGTGTCCGGGATAGTTCCCTACGGCAATATGTCCCAGATGTAACAAGGGGACAGGCAATATTAGATTTAGTTATGAGTAATGAGCCAAATTTAATTAGTAGCCTAACTGTGCGTGAACATTTATCAAATAGTGATCACAACATGATGGTGAGGGTGGTGTGTAGATAAGGTAAGGCTTTTTCTATTTCTTTCTTTTTCTCTCGTGTGATTGGTAAAAACTTTTCGTTCCTTTTTCATTTATCTAAGTTAAGACTAAGTTAAGCTTAAGATTAAAAATGGCAGGAGATCTCAGACCCGTGTTATGCTCCTCTTGCTCAATGTGGGAGCTCAGGGACACGGCTGATGTCCCTGACTCCTTCACGTGCAGGAAGTGTGTCCAGCTGCAGCTCTTGTTAGACCGCATGACGGCTCTGGAGCTGCGGATGGACTCACTTTGGAGCATCCGCGATGCTGAGGAGGTCGTGGATAGCACGTTTAGTGAATTGGTCACACCGCAGATTAGGATTGCTGAGGGAGAAAGGGAATGGGTGACCAAAAGGCAGAGAAAGAGCAGGAAGGCAGCGCAGGTGCCCCCTGCGGTCATCTCCCTCCAAAACAAGTATACCGTTTTGGATACTGTTGAGGGAGATGGCTCACCAGGGGAAGGCAGCAGTAGCCAGGTCCATGGCACCGTGGCTGGCTCTGCTGTTCAGAAGGGCGGGAAAAAGAGTGGAAGGGCTATAGTCATAGGGGATTCGATTGTAAGGGGAGTAGATAGGCGGTTCTGTGGTCGAAAACGAGACTCCCGAATGGTATGTTGCCTCCCAGGTGCACGGGTCAGGGATGTCTCAGATCGGCTGCAGAACATTCTGAAAGGGGAGGGTGAACAGCCAGTTGTCATTGTGCACATAGGCACCAATGATATAGGTAAAAAACCGGATGAGATCCTACAAGCAGAATTTCGACCGGTGAGCCTGACGTCAGTGGTAGGGAAGCTGCTGGAGAAGATACTGAGGGATAGGATCTATTCCCATTTGGAAGAAAATGGGCTTATCAGTGATAGGCAACATGGTTTTGTGCAGGGAAGGTCATGTCTTACCAACTGAATAGAATTCTTTGAGGAAGTGACAAAGTTGATTGATGAGGGAAGGGCTGTCGATGTCATATACATGGACTTCAGTAAGGCGTTTGATAAGGTTCCCCATGGCAGGCTGATGGAGAAAGTGAAGGCGCTTGGGGTCCAAGGTGTACTAGCTAGATGGATAAAGAACTGGCTGGGCAACAGGAGACAGAGAGTAGCAGTAGAAGGGAGTTTCTCAAAATGGAGACGTGTGACCAGTGGTGTTCCACAGGGATCCGTGCTGGGACCACTGTTGTTTGTGATATACATAAATGATTTGGAGGAAAGTATAGGTGGTCTGATTAGCAAGTTTGCAGACGACACTAAGATTGGTGCAGTAGCAGATAGTGAAGGGGACTGTCAGAGAATACAGCAGAATATAGATAGATTGGAGAGTTGGGCAGAGAAATGGCAGATGGAGTTCAATCAGGGCAAATGCGAGGTGATGCATTTTGGAAGATCCAATTCAAGAGTGAACTATACAGTAAATGGAAAAGTCCTGGGGAAAATTGATGTCCAGAGAGATTTGGGTGTTCAGATCCATTGTTCCCTGAAGGTGGCAACGCAGGTCAATAGAGTGGTCAAGAAGGCATACGGCATGCTTTCCTTCATCGGACGGGGTATTGAGTACAAGGGCTGGCAGGTCATGTTACAGTTGTATAAGACATTGGTTCGGCCACATTTGGAATACTGCGTGCAGTTCTGGTCGCCACATTACCAAAAGGATGTAGATGCTTTGGAGAGGGTGCAGAGGAGGTTCACCAGGATGTTGCCTGGTATGGAGGGCGCTAGCTATGAAGAGAGGTTGAGTAGATTAGGATTATTTTCATTAGAAAGACGGAGGTTGAGGGGGGACCTGATTGAGGTGTACAAAATCATGAGAGGTATAGACAGGGTGGATAGCAAGAAGCTTTTTCCCAGAGTGGGGGATTCAATTACGAGGGGTCACGAGTTCAAAGTGAGAGGGGAAAAGTTTAGGGGGGATATGTGTGGAAAGTTCTTTACGCAGAGGGTGGTGGGTGTCTGGAATGCGTTGCCAGCGGAGGTGGTAGACGCGGGCACGATAGCGTCTTTTAAGATGTATCTAGACAGATACATGAATGGGCAGGAAGCAAAGAGATACAGACCCTTAGAAAATAGGCGACAGGTTTAGATAGAGGATCTGGATCGGCGCAGGCTTGGAGGGCCGAAGGGCCTGTTCCTGTGCTGTAATGTTCTTTGTTCTTTGTTCTGTATGATCGAATTCAAGGTAGTGTTTGAAAGTGAAAAGCATGAATCAGCTACTAGAATTTTAGACTTGGGTAAGGCTGACTTTACCAGGATGAGACAGAGACTGTCCACGGTACACTGGGTAGATCTGTTAATGGGTCAAACGACTGAAGAACAGTGGAGAATATTTAAAGAAACATTTATCGAAATACAGAGCGAGTATATACCCAAGAAGAAAAAGCTCCACTTTACAGAAAAAACAGCCATGGAAAACTAAAGAGATTAGGGATAGCATAAAACAAAAAGAAAGGGCTTACAAAAATGCAAAATGCAGCACAGATCCGGCCAAATGGGATCGATACAAAGACCAGCAAAGGGTCACAAAGCAGCTTATAAGAGCTGCTAAAAGAGATCATGAAAGGAAACTTGCAATGGACATCAAAATCAATAAGAAGAAATTTTCTAGTTACATAAAGGGAAAACGGGTGGTCAAGAGTAATGTAGGCCCACTAAAAGCTGAAAATGAAGATACTTTGCCTCAGTATTTACAGTTGAAAAGGAGGATAACTTGCCGGAGGTCCCGAAAAAATTAATAGCCGATAGGGGACAGGGATTTAATACAATTAGCGTAAGTAAATCATCAGTAACAAGGAAATTAATGGAACTAAAGAGTGAGAAATCCCCAGGACCTGATGGTTTCCATCCGAGGGTGTTGAAGGAAGTAGGGGAGCACATTGTAGATGCCCTAACTATAGTCTTTCCGAGTTCCCTTGATTCAGGAGTGGTCCCTCTGGATTGGAAAGTTGCACATGTCACTCCACTTTTTAAGAAGGGTGAAAGGGGGAACCAAGGAAATTACAGACCAGTTAGCCTGACATCTGTGGTGGGCAAGTTGCTGGAGTCTATAATCAAGGATAGGGTGACTGAACACCGAGAAAAATGTCAGTTAATCAGGGACAGCCGGCATGGATTCATGATGGGAAGGTCATGCCTGACAAATCTCACTGATTTTTAAAAAATTATTATTCATTCATGGGATGTGGGCATCACTGGCCAGGCCAGCATTTATTGCCCATCCCTAATTGTCCTAGAGAAGGTGGTGGTGAGCTGCCTTCTTAAACCGCTGCAGTCCATGTGGGGTAGGTACACCCACAGTGCTAGCGGTTAGATACAACTGAGTGGCTTGCTAGGCCATTTCAGAGAGCATGTAAGAGTTAACCACATTGCTGTGGGTCTGGAGTCACATGTAGGCCAGACCAGGTAAGGACGGCAGATTTCCTTCCCTAAAGACCCTTAGAAAATAGGCGTCATGTTTAGATAGAGGATCTGGATCGGTGCAGGCTTGGAGGGCCGAAGGGCCTGTTCCTGTGCTGTAATTTTCTTTGTTCTTTGTTCTTTGTTCTAAAGGACATGACTGAATCAGATAGGTTTTTACAAAAATCGACAATGGCCATGGCCATTATTAGACTAGCTTTTAATTCCAGATTTATTAATTGAATTCAAATTCTACCTTCTGCTGTGGTGGGATTTGAACCCGTGTCTCCAGAGCAATACCTGGGTCTCTGGGTTACTCGTCCACTGACAATACAACTACGCCACCGCCTCCCCTCTTTTTGAAGAGGTGACTAAGGTAGTGGACAGGGGAATGTCTATTGATGTTATTTATATGGACTTCCAGAAGGCATTTGATAAAGTCCCACATAAGAGACTGTTAACTAAGGTAGAAGCCCATGGCGTTGAGGGCAAATTATTGACATGGTTAGGAAGTTTTTTTATTTTTATTTATTTATTTAGAGATACAGCACTGAAACAGGCCCTTCGGCCCACCGAGTCTGTGCCGACCATCAACCACCCATTTATACTAATCCTACACTAATCCCATATTTCTACCACATCCCCACCTGTCCCTATATTCCCCTACCACCTACCTATACTCGGGGCAATTTATAATGGCCAATTTACCTATCAAAATGCAAGTCTTTAGTGGTGGGAGGAAACCGGAGCACCCGGCGAAAACCCACGTAGACATAGGGAGAACTTGCAAACTCTACAAAGGCAGTACCCAGAATTGAACCCGGGTTGCTGGAGCTGTGAGGCTGCGGTGCTAACCACTGCACCACTGTGCCGCCCAAGTTGGTTGAGTGGTAGGTGACAGAGAGTGGGGATAATGGGTAAGTACTCTGGTTGGCAGGATGTAACTAGTGGTGTCCCACAGGGATCTGTGTTGGGGCCTCAATTATTCACATTATTCATTAACGACTTGGATGATGGCATAGTAAATCATATATCCAAATTTGCTGATGATACAAAGTTAGGCGGCATTGTAGAGTCTAGATGATAGAATAAAATTGCAAAGAGATATTGCCAGACCAGGTGAATGGGCAAAACTGTGGCAGATGGATTTCAATGCGGGCAAGTGTGAGATTATCCATTTTGGACCAAAAAAGGATAGAGCAGTGTACTTTCTAAATGGGAAGAGGTTAAGTACAGTGGATGTCCAAAGAGACTTGGGGGTTCAGGTGCACAGATCTTTAAAATGCCACAAGCAAGTGCAGAAAATAATCAAAAAGACTAATGGAATGCTGGCCTTTATATCTAGAGGATTGGAGTATAAAGACACAGAGGTTATGCTGCAGCTGTACAAAACCCTGGTTGGACCCCACTTGGAGTACTGTGAGCAGTTCTGGGCACCACACCTTAGGAAGGATATATTGGCCTTGGAGGGAGTGCAACGTAGGTTTACAAGAATGATACCTGGACTACAGGGGTTAAGTTACGAGGAGAGATTACACAAATTAGGCCTGTTTTCGCTGGAATTTAGAAGGTTAAGGGGTGATCTGTTTGAAGTCTTCAAGATATTAACAGGAAAAGACAGGCTAGATAAAGATAAACTATTTCAACTGGTTGGAGATTCTAAAACTAGGGGGCATAATCTAAAAATTAGGACCAGACCGTTCAGGAGAGATGTTAGGAAGCACTTCTTCACACAAAGGGTGGTAGAGGTTTGGAACTCTCTCCCACAAACAGCAGTTGAAGCTAGAACAGTTGTTAATTTTAAATCTGAGATAGATTTTTGTTAAGCAAAGATATTAAGGGATATGGGCCAAAGGCAGGTATATGGAGTTAGGCCGCGGATCAGCCATGATCTCATTGAATGGTGGGACAGTGTCAAGTGGCTGAATGGTCTCCTCTGTTCCTCTCTTCCTATGTCGTATGTTCCTATTAAGGCTTTGTTTAGCCTCCTTGGGTGTAAATATAATGGAATTAAACCGTCCTTCTTGATTGTGGTGGTGATGGAACTGCACTGGGTGTGGGTGACATTGCACTCATCGAATGATATCTTGTTTTTCCATTCCATCCAGCTCCATCTTTAACTTTTCTGGAATATGTACACTGCATTTTCACGGTAGGTCGAATAACACCATTGCACCTTCTTCAAGGTGTAGGACTGCATCCCTGTGGAAATTCCCAACTGTGTCAAACCGGTCTGGGTTACAACCTCAGGAGGTCTTGTACCAATCCAATGGGTGTGCACGTGTTTTGACTGCCGTGGTCTTCTGACTGGGTCAGCTCATGAATGGCAACCATTTTAAGTTTAGTTGTTTGGTTGAACAGAACTTGAGTATTGCTGAAAATAGAGACATGTTGTCGAAGCTTTTCGTCTTGCACTCATCGGGACAATACAAATGTAGAACTTAGAAATAAGAAAGGGGTGATCACTTTGATGGGATTATACTATAGGCCCCCCAATAGTCAGAGGGAAGTGGAGGAGCATATATGTAGGGAAATCACAGATAGGTGTAGGAATTATAAGGTTGTAATAGTAGGTGATTTTAACTTCCCTAATATTGACTGGGACTGCCTTAGTGCGAAGGGATCAGATGGAGAAGAATTTGTTAAGTGTGTCCAGGATAGTTTTCTGAAGCAGTATGTGGATGGCCCTACTAGAGAAGGGGCTACACTCAACCTCCTCTTAGGAAATGAGGCTGGGCAGGTGGTTGATATGTCAGTGGGGGAGCACTTTGGGACCAGTGACCATAACTCTATTAGCTTCAAGATAGTTATGGAAAAGGATAGGACTGGTCTTCAGGTTGAAGTCCTAAATTGGGGAAAGGCTAATTTCGATGGCATCAGAAAGGAACTCTCAAAAGTTGAATGGGAGAGGCTGTTTACAGGTAAAGGGACGTCTGGCAAGTGGGAGGCTTTTAAAAGTGAGATAGGAAGAGTTGAGGGCCGACATATTCCTGTTAGATGGAAGGGCAAGGCTGGCAAGTTTAGGGAACCTTTGTTGACGAGGGATATTGAGGGTCTGGTCAGGACAAAGAAGGAGGGATATGTCAGGTATAGGCAGCTGGGATCGAGCGAGTCCCTTGAGGAGTAAAGGGGATGTAGGACTACAGTTAAGAAGGAAATTAGGAGGGTGAAAAGGGGCCATGAGATTTCCCTGGCAGATAAGATAAAGGAAAATCCTAAAAGATTCTATAAGTATATTAAGAGTAAAAGGGTAGCTAGGGAGAGAGTAGGTCCCCTTAAGGATCAGTGTGGCAATCTATGTGTGGAGTCACGGGAAATGGGTGAGGTCTTAAATGAATATTCCTCGTCTGTATTTACCGTGGAGAAGGTCATGGAAGTTAATGAGTTCAAGGGAGGGAACAGCGATATCCTGGAGCATATCAACATTACAAAGGAGGAGGTGTTGGAGGTTTTGAAGCGCATGAAGGTGGATAAATCCCCAGGGCCTGACCAGGTGTATCCTAGGATGCTATGGGAAGCAAGGGAGGAGATTGCTGGGGTCCTGGCAGAGATTTTTGTATCATCGTTAGCCATGGATGAGGTACCGGAAGACTGGAGGATAGCTAATGTTTTGCCTTTATTTAAGAAGGGCAGCAGGGATAAGCCAGGGAACTACAGGCCGGTGAGCCTTACATCAGTGGTGGGAAAGTTATTGGAAGGGATTCTGAGTGACAGGATTTATATACATCTGGGAAGGCATGGTCTGATTAGGGATAGTCAGCATGGCTTTGTGAGTGGGAAATCATGTCTCATGAATTTGATTGAGTTTTTCGAGAGGGTGACCAAAAGGATTGACGAGGGCAGGGCGATGGACGTTGTCTACGTGGACTTTAGCAAGGCCTTTGACAAGGTCCCGCATGGTAGGCTTGTCCTGAAGGTTCAAACACATGGGATCCAGGGTGAGCTGGCAAATTGGATACAAAATTGGCTTGGTGATAGGAGGCAGAGGGTGGTAGTGGAGGGTTGTTTTTCAGATTGGAGGCCAGTGACCAGTGGTGTGCCGCAGGGATCGGTGCTGGGCCCTCTGTTGTTTGTCATATATATTAATGACTTGGATGTGAATGTAAGGGGCATGATTAGTAAGTTTGCAGATGATACCAAAATTGGTGGTATTGTGGACAGTGAAGAAGGTTGTCTAAGGTTACAACAGGATATAGATCAACTGGGAAAGTGGGCAAGGGATTGGCAAATGGAATTTAACACAGACAAGTGCGAAGTGATGCACTTTGGGAAGTTAAACCAGGGCAGGACATATACAGTGAATGGCAGGGCCCTGGGGAGTGTTGTTGAGCAGAGAGACCTTGGGGTGCAAGTACATAGTTCCCTGAAAGTGGCAACACAGGGAGACAGGGTGGTGAAGAAGGTGTATGGCATGCTTGCCTTCATCGGCCGAGGCATTGAGTACAAGAGTTGGGACGTCATGTTACAGTTGTACATAATGTTGGTTAGGCCGCATTTGGAGTACTGTATGCAGTTCTGGTCACCGCACTACAGGAAAGATGTGATTAAACTAGAGAGGGTACAGAAAAGATTCACAAGGATGTTGCTTGGTTTGGAGGGCTTGAGTTATAAAGAGAGATTGGATAGACTGGGTCTGTTTTCCCTGGAGCGAAGGAGGCTGAGAGGGGACATGATAGAGGTATATAAAATTATGAGAGGCATAGATAGGGTAGATAGCCAGAGTCTGTTTCCCATGGTAGGGGTGACTAAAACTAGAGGGCATAGATTTAAGATGAGAGGGAGGAGGTTTAAAGGGGATCAAAGGGGTAAATTTTTCACACAAAGAATAGTGGGTATCTGGAATGAGCTGCCTGAGGAGGTGGTGGAGGCAGGAACAGTAGCGACATTTAAGAGGCATCTGGACAGGTACTTGAATGAGCAAGGCATAGAGGGATATGGAATTAATGCAGGCAGGTGGGATTAGTATAGATAGGCATTATGGTTGGCATGGACGCGGTGGGCCGAAGGGCCTGTTTCTATGCTGTACGACTCTGTGACTCTATAACTGGACATTTTGGTCGTCTGATTGGAACTGGACACAGTGTTCAGGGTGACCCTAACCAGAACTGTGGTCAGTTAAATGACGACTTTATCTAACTCATACCATTGGGTTTTGGTGAAGGGAGTTCAATGACTGACTAAATTGGTTGCTTGATGCTCTGCACTGATTGGAAAGGTAGATTTATTTGTTTACTGACAGTCTGGAATCAAACTGTATGTTATTCTAACACTGATCACAGAGTAGGTGTCTCTCACACTTTCACACTGGGATTGATGCAGGGCTATGGGGACAGGGTCAGACAGTGGGATTAGTTTGGGATTGATTGTGGAGAGAGTGGGACAGTGGGATTAGTTTGGGATTGATTGTGGAGGGAGTGGGACAGTGGGATTAGTTTGGGATTGATTGTGGAGAGAGTGGGACAGTGGGATTAGTTTGGGATTGATTGTGGAGAGAGTGGGACAGTGGGATTAGTTTGGGATTGATTATGGAGAGAGTGGGACAGTGGGATTAGTTTGGGATTGATTGTGGAGAGAGTGGGGCAGTGGGATTAGTTGGGGATTGATTGTGGAGAGAGTGGGACAGTGGGATTAGTTTGGGATTGTTTATGGAGAGAGTGGGGCAGTGGGATTAGTTGGGGATTGATTGTGGAGAGAGTGGGGCAGTGGGATTAGTTTGGGATTGATTGCGGAGAGAGTGGGGCAGTGGGATTAGTTTGGGATTGATTGTGGAGAGAGTGGGACAGTGGGATTAGTTTGGGATTGATTATGGAGAGAGTGGGACAGTGGGATTAGTTTGGGATTGATTATGGAGAGAGTGGGACAGTGGGATTAGTTTGGGATTGATTGTGGAGAGAGTGGGACAGTGGGATTAGTTTGGGATTGATTATGGAGAGAGTGGGACAGTGGGATTAGTTTGGGATTGATTATGGAGAGAGTGGGGCAGTGGGATTAGTTTGGGATTGATTATAGGGAGGGAGTGGGACAGTGGGATTAGTTTGGGATTGATTGTGGAGAGAGTGGGACAGTGAGATTAGTTTGGAATTGATTGTGGAGAGAGTGGGGCAGTGGGATTAGTTTGGGATTGATTGTGGAGAGAGTGGGACAGTGAGATTAGTTTGGAATTGATTGTGGAGAGAGTGGGGCAGTGGGATTAGTTTGGGATTGATTGTGGAGAGAGTGGGACAGTGGGATTAGTTTGGGATTGATTGTGGAGAGAGTGGGACAGTGGGATTAGTTTGGGATTGATTATGGAGAGAGTGGGACAGTGGGATTAGTTTGGGATAGATTATGGAGAGAGTGGGACAGTGGGATTAGTTTGGGATAGATTATGGAGAGAGTGGGACAGTGGGATTAGTTTGGGATTGATTATGGAGAGAGTGGGGCAGTGGGATTAGTTTGGGATTGATTGTGGAGAGAGTGGGACAGTGGGATTAGTTTGGGATTGATTGTGGAGAGAGTGGGGCAGTGGAATTAGTTTGGGATTGATTATGGAGAGAGTGGGACAGTGGGATTAGTTTGGGATTGATTGTGGAGAGAGTGGGGCAGTGGAATTAGTTTGGGATTGATTATGGAGAGAGTGGGACAGTGGGATTAGTTTGGGATTGATTATGGAGAGAGTGGGACAGTGGGATTAGTTTGGGATTGATTATGGAGAGAGTGGGACAGTGGGAATAGTTTGGGATTGATTATGGAGAGAGTGGGACAGTGGGATTAGTTTTGGATTGATTATGGAGAGAGTGGGACAGTGGAATTAGTTTTGGATTGATTATGGAGAGAGTGGGACAGTGGGATTAGTTTGGGATTGATTATGGAGAGAGTGGGACAGTGGGATTAGTTTGGGATTGATTGTGGAGAGAGTGGGACAGTGGGATTAGTTTTGGATTGATTATGGAGAGAGTGGGACAGTGGAAGTAGTTTGGGATTGATTATGGAGAGAGTGGGACAGTGGGATTAGTATGGGATTGATTGTGGAGAGAGTGGGACAGTGGGATTAGTTTGGGATTGATTGTGGAGAGAGTGAGACAGTGGAATTAGTTTGAGATTGATTATGGAGAGAGTGGGACAGTGGGATTAGTTTGGGATTGATTGTGGAGAGAGTGGGACAGTGGGATTAGTTTGGGATTGATTGTGGAGAGAGTGGGACAGTGGGATTAGTTTGGGATTGATTATGGAGAGAGTGGGACAGTGGGATTAGTTTGGGATTGATTGTGGAGAGAGTGGGACAGTGGGATTAGTTTGGGATTGATTGTGGAGAGAGTGGGGCAGTGGGATTAGTTTGGGATTGATTATGGAGAGAGTGGGGCAGTGGGATTAGTTTGGGATTGATTGTGGAGAGAGTGGGGCAGTGGAATTAGTTTGGGATTGATTATGGAGAGAGTGGGACAGTGGGATTAGTTTGGGATTGATTATGGAGAGAGTGGGACAGTGGGATTAGTTTGGGATTGATTATGGAGAGAGTGGGACAGTGGGATTAGTTTGGGATTGATTATGGAGAGAGTGGGACAGTGGGATTAGTTTGGGATTGATTGTGGAGAGAGTGGGACAGTGGGATTAGTTTTGGATTGATTATGGAGAGAGTGGGACAGTGGAATTAGTTTGGGATTGATTATGGAGAGAGTGGGACAGTGGGATTAGTATGGGATTGATTGTGGAGAGAGTGGGACAGTGGGATTAGTTTGGGATTGATTGTGGAGAGAGTGGGACAGTGGAATTAGTTTGGGATTGATTGTGGAGAGAGTGGGACAGTGGGATTAGTTTGGGATTGATTGTGGAGAGAGTGGGACAGTGGGATTAGTTTGGGATTGATTATGGAGAGAGTGGGACAGTGGGATTAGTTTGGGATTGATTGTGGAGAGAGTGGGACAGTGGGATTAGTATGGGATTGATTATGGAGAGAGTGGGACAGTGGGATTAGTTTGGGATTGATTGTGGAGAGAGTGGGACAGTGGGATTAGTTTGGGATTGATTATGGAGAGAGTGGGACAGTGGGATTAGTTTGAGATTGATTATGGAGAGAGTGGGACAGTGGGATTAGTTTGGGATTGATTGTGGAGAGAGTGGGACAGTGGGATTAGTTTGGGATTGATTATGGAGAGAGTGGGACAGTGGGATTAGTTTGGGATTGATTGTGGAGAGAGTGGGACAGTGGGATTAGTTTGGGATTGATTGTGGAGAGAGTGGGACAGTGGGATTAGTTTGGGATTGATTATGGAGAGAGTGGGACAGTGGGATTAGTTTGGGATTGATTATGGAGAGAGTGGGACAGTGGACTTAGTTTGAGATTGATTATGGAGAGAGTGGGGCAGTGGGATTAGTTTGGGATTGATTATGGAGAGAGTGGGACAGTGGGATTAGTTTGGGATTGATTGTGGAGAGAGTGGGACAGTGGGATTAGTTTGGGATTGATTATGGAGAGAGTGGGACAGTGGGATTAGTTTGGGATTGATTGTGGAGAGAGTGGGACAGTGGAATTAGTTTTGGATTGATTATGGAGAGAGTGGGACAGTGGGATTAGTTTGGGATTGATTATGGAGAGAGTGGGACAGTGGGATTAGTTTGGGATTGATTGTGGAGAGAGTGGGACAGTGGGATTAGTTTTGGATTGATTATGGAGAGAGTGGGACAGTGGAAGTAGTTTGGGATTGATTATGGAGAGAGTGGGACAGTGGGATTAGTATGGGATTGATTGTGGAGAGAGTGGGACAGTGGGATTAGTTTGGGATTGATTGTGGAGAGAGTGAGACAGTGGAATTAGTTTGAGATTGATTATGGAGAGAGTGGGACAGTGGGATTAGTTTGGGATTGATTGTGGAGAGAGTGGGACAGTGGGATTAGTTTGGGATTGATTGTGGAGAGAGTGGGACAGTGGGATTAGTTTGGGATTGATTATGGAGAGAGTGGGACAGTGGGATTAGTTTGGGATTGATTGTGGAGAGAGTGGGACAGTGGGATTAGTTTGGGATTGATTGTGGAGAGAGTGGGGCAGTGGGATTAGTTTGGGATTGATTATGGAGAGAGTGGGGCAGTGGGATTAGTTTGGGATTGATTGTGGAGAGAGTGGGGCAGTGGAATTAGTTTGGGATTGATTATGGAGAGAGTGGGACAGTGGGATTAGTTTGGGATTGATTATGGAGAGAGTGGGACAGTGGGATTAGTTTGGGATTGATTATGGAGAGAGTGGGACAGTGGGATTAGTTTGGGATTGATTATGGAGAGAGTGGGACAGTGGGATTAGTTTGGGATTGATTGTGGAGAGAGTGGGACAGTGGGATTAGTTTTGGATTGGTTATGGAGAGAGTGGGACAGTGGAATTAGTTTGGGATTGATTATGGAGAGAGTGGGACAGTGGGATTAGTATGGGATTGATTGTGGAGAGAGTGGGACAGTGGGATTAGTTTGGGATTGATTGTGGAGAGAGTGGGACAGTGGAATTAGTTTGGGATTGATTGTGCAGAGAGTGGGACAGTGGGATTAGTTTGGGATTGATTGTGGAGAGAGTGGGACAGTGGGATTAGTTTGGGATTGATTATGGAGAGAGTGGGACAGTGGGATTAGTTTGGGATTGATTGTGGAGAGAGTGGGACAGTGGGATTAGTATGGGATTGATTATGGAGAGAGTGGGACAGTGGGATTAGTTTGGGATTGATTGTGGAGAGAGTGGGACAGTGGGATTAGTTTGGGATTGATTATGGAGAGAGTGGGACAGTGGGATTAGTTTGAGATTGATTATGGAGAGAGTGGGGCAGTGGGATTAGTTTGAGATTGATTATGGAGAGAGTGGGACAGTGGGATTAGTTTGGGATTGATTGTGGAGAGAGTGGGACAGTGGGATTAGTTTGGGATTGATTATGGAGAGAGTGGGACAGTGGGATTAGTTTGGGATTGATTGTGGAGAGAGTGGGACAGTGGGATTAGTTTGGGATTGATTGTGGAGAGAGTGGGACAGTGGGATTAGTTTGGGATTGATTGTGGAGAGAGTGGGACAGTGGGATTAATTTGGGATTGATTGTGGAGAGAGTGGGACAGTGGGATTAGTTTGGGATTGATTATGGAGAGAGTGGGACAGTGGGATTAGTTTGGGATTGATTATGGAGAGAGTGGGACAGTGGACTTAGTTTGAGATTGATTATGGAGAGAGTGGGGCAGTGGGATTAGTTTGGGATTGATTATGGAGAGAGTGGGACAGTGGGATTAGTTTGGGATTGATTGTGGAGAGAGTGGGACAGTGGGATTAGTTTGGGATTGATTATGGAGAGAGTGGGACAGTGGGATTAGTTTGGGATTGATTGTGGAGAGAGTGGGACAGTGGGATTAGTTTGGGATTGATTGTGGAGAGAGTGGGACAGTGGGATTAGTTTGGGATTGATTGTGGAGAGAGTGGGACAGTGGGATTAGTTTGGGATTGATTATGGAGAGAGTGGGACAGTGGGATTAGTTTGGGATTGATTGTGGAGAGAGTGGGACAGTGGGATTAGTTTGGGATTGATTGTGGAGAGAGTGGGACAGTGGGATTAGTTTGGGATTGATTATGGAGAGAGTGGGACAGTGGGATTAGTTTGGGATTGATTGTGGAGAGAGTGGGACAGTGGGATTAGTTTGGGATTGATTGTGGCGAGAGTGGGACAGTGGGATTAGTTTGGGATTGATTGTGGAGAGAGTGGGACAGTGGGATTAGTTTGGGATTGATTGTGGAGAGAGTGGGACAGTGGGATTAGTTTGGGATTGATTGTGGAGAGAGTGGGACAGTGGGATTAGTTTGGGATTGATTGTGGAGAGAGTGGGACAGTGGGATTAGTTTGAGATTGATTATGGAGAGAGTGGGGCAGTGGGATTAGTTTGGGATTGATTATGGAGAGAGTGGGACAGTGGGATTAGTTTGGGATTGATTATGGAGAGAGTGGGGCAGTGGGATTAGTTTGGGATTGATTATGGAGAGAGTGGGACAGTGGGATTAGTTTGGGATTGATTATGGAGAGAGTGGGGCAGTGGGATTAGTTTGGGATTGATTATGGAGAGAGTGGGACAGTGGGATTAGTTTGGGATTGATTGTGGAGAGAGTGGGACAGTGGGATTAGTTTGGGATTGATTGTGGAGAGAGTGGGACAGTGGGATTAGTTTGGGATTGATTGTGGAGAGAGTGGGACAGTGGGATTAGTTTTGGATTGATTATGGAGAGAGTGGGACAGTGGAATTAGTTTGGGATTGATTGTGGAGAGAGTGGGACAGTGGGATTAGTTTGGGATTGATTGTGGAGAGAGTGGGACAGTGGAATTAGTTTGGGATTGATTATGGAGAGAGTGGGACAGTGGGATTAGTTTGGGATTGATTGTGGAGAGAGTGGGGCAGTGGGATTAGTTTGGGATTGATTATGGAGAGAGTGGGACAGTGGGATTAGTTTGGGATTGATTATGGAGAGAGTGGGACAGTGGGATTAGTTTGGGATTGATTGTGGAGAGAGTGGGACAGTGGGATTAGTTTGGGATTGATTGTGGAGAGAGTGGGACAGTGGGATTAGTTTGGGATTGATTGTGGAGAGAGTGGGACAGTGGGATTAGTTTTGGATTGATTATGGAGAGAGTGGGACAGTGGAATTAGTTTGGGATTGATTGTGGAGAGAGTGGGACAGTGGGATTAGTTTGGGATTCATTGTGGAGAGAGTGGGACAGTGGAATTACTTTGGGATTGATTATGGAGAGAGTTGGACAGTGGGATTAGTTTGGGATTGATTGTGGAGAGAGTGGGACAGTGGGATTAGTTTGGGATTGATTATGGAGAGAGTGGGACAGTGGGATTAGTTTGGGATTGATTCTGGAGAGAGTGGGGCAGTGGGATTAGTTTGGGATTGATTGTGGAGAGAGTGGGACAGTGGGATTAGTTTGGGATTGATTGTGGAGAGAATGGGACAGTGGGATTAGTTTTGGATTGATTATGGAGAGAGTGGGACAGTGGGATTAGTATGGGATTGATTATGGAGAGAGTGGGACAGTGGGATTAGTTTGGGATTGATTGTGGAGAGAGTGGGACAGTGGGATTAGTTTGGGATTGATTATGGAGAGAGTGGGACAGTGGGATTAGTTTGGGATTGATTGTGGAGAGAGTGGGACAGTGGGATTAGTTTGGGATTGATTGTGGAGAGAGTGGGACAGTGGGATTAGTTTGGGATTGATTATGGAGAGAGTGGGACAGTGGGATTAGTTTTGGATTGATTGTGGAGAGAGTGGGACAGTGGGATTAGTTTGAGATTGATTGTGGAGAGAGTGGGACAGTGGGATTAGTATTGGATTGATTATGGAGAGAGTGGGACAGTGGGATTAGTTTGGGATTGATTGTGGAGAGAGTGGGGCAGTGGGATTAGTTTGGGATTGATTGCGGAGAGAGTGGGGCAGTGGGATTAGTTTGGGATTGATTGTGGAGAGAGTGGGACAGTGGGATTAGTTTGGGATTGATTATGGAGAGAGTGGGACAGTGGGATTAGTTTGGGATTGATTATGGAGAGAGTGGGACAGTGAGATTAGTTTGGAATTGATTGTGGAGAGAGTGGGGCAGTGGGATTAGTTTGGGATTGATTATGCAGAGAGTGGGACAGTGGGATTAGTTTGGGATTGATTGTGGAGAGAGTGGGACAGTGGGATTAGTTTGGGATTGATTATGGAGAGAGTGGGACAGTGGGATTAGTTTGGGATTGATTGTGGAGAGAGTGGGACAGTGGAATTAGTTTGAGATTGATTATGGAGAGAGTGGGACAGTGGGATTAGTTTGGGATTGATTGTGGAGAGAGTGGGACAGTGGGATTAGTTTGGGATTGATTGTGGAGAGAGTGGGACAGTGGGATTAGTTTGGGATTGATTATGGAGAGAGTGGGACAGTGGGATTAGTTTGGGATTGATTGTGGAGAGAGTGGGACAGTGGGATTAGTTTGGGATTGATTGTGGAGAGAGTGGGGCAGTGGGATTAGTTTGGGATTGATTATGGAGAGAGTGGGGCAGTGGGATTAGTTTGGGATTGATTGTGGAGAGAGTGGGACAGTGGGATTAGTTTGGGATTGATTGTGGAGAGAGTGGGACAGTGGGATTAGTTTTGGATTGATTATGGAGAGAGTGGGACAGTGGGATTAGTATGGGATTGATTATGGAGAGAGTGGGACAGTGGGATTAGTTTGGGATTGATTGTGGAGAGAGTGGGACAGTGGGATTAGTTTGGGATTGATTATGGAGAGAGTGGGACAGTGGGATTAGTTTGGGATTGATTGTGGAGAGAGTGGGACAGTGGGATTAGTTTGAGATTGATTGTGGAGAGAGTGGGACAGTGGGATTAGTATTGGATTGATTATGGAGAGAGTGGGACAGTGGGATTAGTTTGGGATTGATTGTGGAGAGAGTGGGACAGTGGGATTAGTTTGGGATTGATTATGGAGAGAGTGGGGCAGTGGGATTAGTTTGGGATTGATTATGGAGAGAGTGGGACAGTGGGATTAGTTTGGGATTGATTGTGGAGAGAGTGGGACAGTGGGATTAGTATTGGATTGATTATGGAGAGAGTGGGACAGTGGGATTAGTTTGGGATTGATTGTGGAGAGAGTGGGACAGTGGGATTAGTTTGGGATTGATTATGGAGAGGGTGGGGCAGTGGGATTAGTTTGGGATTGATTATGGAGAGAGTGGGACAGTGGGATTAGTTTGGGATTGATTATGGAGAGAGTGGGGCAGTGGGATTAGTTTGGGATTGATTATGGAGAGAGTGGGACAGTGGGATTAGTTTGGGATTGATTATGGAGAGAGTGGGGCAGTGGGATTAGTTTGGGATTGATTATGGAGAGAGTGGGACAGTGGGATTAGTTTGGGATTGATTGTGGAGAGAGTGGGACAGTGGGATTAGTTTGGGATTGATTGTGGAGAGAGTGGGACAGTGGGAATAGTTTGGGATTGATTGTGGAGAGAGTGGGACAGTGGGATTAGTTTTGGATTGATTATGGAGAGAGTGGGACAGTGGAATTAGTTTGGGATTGATTGTGGAGAGAGTGGGGCAGTGGGATTAGTTTGGGATTGATTATGGAGAGAGTGGGACAGTGGGATTAGTTTGGGATTGATTGTGGAGAGAGTGGGACAGTGGAATTAGTTTGGGATTGATTATGGGAGAGTGGGACAGTGGGATTAGTTTGGGATTGATTATGGAGAGAGTGGGACAGTGGGATTAGTTTGGGATTGATTATGGAGAGAGTGGGACAGTGGGATTAGTTTGGGATTGATTGTGGAGAGAGTGGGACAGTGGGATTAGTTTGGGATTGATTGTGGAGAGAGTGGGACAGTGGGATTAGTTTGGGATTGATTGTGGAGAGAGTGGGACAGTGGGATTAGTTTTGGATTGATTATGGAGAGAGTGGGACAGTGGAATTAGTTTGGGATTGATTGTGGAGAGAGTGGGACAGTGGGATTAGTTTGGGATTGATTGTGGAGAGAGTGGGACAGTGGAATTAGTTTGGGATTGATTATGGAGAGAGTTGGAGAGTGGGATTAGTTTGGGATTGATTGTGGAGAGAGTGGGACAGTGGGATTAGTTTGGGATTGATTATGGAGAGAGTGGGACAGTGGGATTAGTTTGGGATTGATTCTGGAGAGAGTGGGGCAGTGGGATTAGTTTGGGATTGATTGTGGAGAGAGTGGGGCAGTGGGATTAGTTTGGGATTGATTGTGGAGAGAGTGGGACAGTGGGATTAGTTTTGGATTGATTATGGAGAGAGTGGGGCAGTGGGATTAGTTTGGGATTGATTGTGGAGAGAGTGGGACAGTGGGATTAGTTTGGGATTGATTGTGGAGAGAGTGGGACAGTGGGACTAGTTTGGGATTGATTATGGAGAGAGTGGGACAGTGGGATTAGTTTGGGATTGATTGTGGAGAGAGTGGGACAGTGGGATTAGTTTGGGATTGATTATGGAGAGAGTGGGACAGTGGGATTAGTTTGGGATTGATTGTGGAGAGAGTGGGACAGTGGGATTAGTTTTGGATTGATTATGGAGAGAGTGGGACAGTGGGATTAGTATGGGATTGATTATGGAGAGAGTGGGACAGTGGGATTAGTTTGGGATTGATTGTGGAGAGAGTGGGACAGTGGGATTAGTTTGGGATTGATTATGGAGAGAGTGGGACAGTGGGATTAGTTTGGGATTGATTGTGGAGAGAGTGGGACAGTGGGATTAGTTTGGGATTGATTGTGGAGAGAGTGGGACAGTGGGATTAGTTTGGGATTGATTATGGAGAGAGTGGGACAGTGGGATTAGTTTGGGATTGATTGTGGAGAGAGTGGGACAGTGGGATTAGTTTGAGATTGATTGTGGAGAGAGTGGGACAGTGGGATTAGTATTGGATTGATTATGGAGAGAGTGGGACAGTGGGATTAGTTTGGGATTGATTGTGGAGAGAGTGGGACAGTGCGATTAGTTTGGGATTGATTATGGAGAGAGTGGGGCAGTGGGATTAGTTTGGGATTGATTATGGAGAGAGTGGGACAGTGGGATTAGTTTGGGATTGATTGTGGAGAGAGTGGGACAGTGGGATTAGTATTGGATTGATTATGGAGAGAGTGGGACAGTGGGATTAGTTTGGGATTGATTGTGGAGAGAGTGGGACAGTGGGATTAGTTTGGGATTGATTATGGAGAGAGTGGGGCAGTGGGATTAGTTTGGGATTGATTATGGAGAGAGTGGGACAGTGGGATTAGTTTGGGATTGATTATGGAGAGAGTGGGGCAGTGGGATTAGTTTGGGATTGATTATGGAGAGAGTGGGACAGTGGGATTAGTTTGGGATTGATTATGGAGAGAGTGGGGCATTGGGATTAGTTTGGGATTGATTATGGAGAGAGTGGGACAGTGGGATTAGTTTGGGATTGATTGTGGAGAGAGTGGGACAGTGGGATTAGTTTGGGATTGATTGTGGCGAGAGTGGGACAGTGGGATTAGTTTGGGATTGATTGTGGAGAGAGTGGGACAGTGGGATTAGTTTGGGATTGATTGTGGAGAGAGTGGGACAGTGGGATTAGTTTGGGATTGATTGTGGAGAGAGTGGGACAGTGGGATTAGTTTGGGATTGATTATGGAGAGAGTGGGACAGTGGGATTAGTTTGGGATTGATTATGGAGAGAGTGGGGCATTGGGATTAGTTTGGGAATGATTATGGAGAGAGTGGGGCAGTGGGATTAGTTTGGGATTGATTATGGAGAGAGTGGGACAGTGGGATTAG
Organism: Heterodontus francisci; assembly: GCF_036365525.1. NCBI lineage: Eukaryota > Metazoa > Chordata > Chondrichthyes > Heterodontiformes > Heterodontidae > Heterodontus > Heterodontus francisci. The sequence continues at coordinate 93,395 of NW_027141008.1, forward strand.
TTTGGGATTGATTATGGAGAGAGTGGGGCAGTGGGATTAGTTTGGGATTGATTATGGAGAGAGTGGGACAGTGGGATTAGTTTGGGATTGATTATGGAGAGAGTGGGGCATTGGGATTAGTTTGGGATTGATTATGGAGAGAGTGGGACAGTGGGATTAGTTTGGGATTGATTGTGGAGAGAGTGGGACAGTGGGATTAGTTTGGGATTGATTGTGGCGAGAGTGGGACAGTGGGATTAGTTTGGGATTGATTGTGGAGAGAGTGGGACAGTGGGATTAGTTTGGGATTGATTGTGGAGAGAGTGGGACAGTGGGATTAGTTTGGGATTGATTGTGGAGAGAGTGGGACAGTGGGATTAGTTTGGGATTGATTGTGGAGAGAGTGGGACAGTGGGATTAGTTTGAGATTGATTATGGAGAGAGTGGGGCAGTGGGATTAGTTTGGGATTGATTATGGAGAGAGTGGGACAGTGGGATTAGTTTGGGATTGATTATGGAGAGAGTGGGGCAGTGGGATTAGTTTGGGATTGATTATGGAGAGAGTGGGACAGTGGGATTAGTTTGGGATTGATTATGGAGAGAGTGGGGCAGTGGGATTAGTTTGGGATTGATTATGGAGAGAGTGGGACAGTGGGATTAGTTTGGGATTGATTGTGGAGAGAGTGGGACAGTGGGATTAGTTTGGGATTGATTGTGGAGAGAGTGGGACAGTGGGATTAGTTTGGGATTGATTGTGGAGAGAGTGGGACAGTGGGATTAGTTTTGGATTGATTATGGAGAGAGTGGGACAGTGGAATTAGTTTGGGATTGATTGTGGAGAGAGTGGGACAGTGGGATTAGTTTGGGATTGATTGTGGAGAGAGTGGGACAGTGGAATTAGTTTGGGATTGATTATGGAGAGAGTGGGACAGTGGGATTAGTTTGGGATTGATTGTGGAGAGAGTGGGGCAGTGGGATTAGTTTGGGATTGATTATGGAGAGAGTGGGACAGTGGGATTAGTTTGGGATTGATTATGGAGAGAGTGGGACAGTGGAATTAGTTTGGGATTGATTGTGGAGAGAGTGGGACAGTGGGATTAGTTTGGGATTGATTGTGGAGAGAGTGGGACAGTGGGATTAGTTTGGGATTGATTGTGGAGAGAGTGGGACAGTGGGATTAGTTTTGGATTGATTATGGAGAGAGTGGGACAGTGGAATTAGTTTGGGATTGATTGTGGAGAGAGTGGGACAGTGGGATTAGTTTGGGATTCATTGTGGAGAGAGTGGGACAGTGGAATTACTTTGGGATTGATTATGGAGAGAGTTGGACAGTGGGATTAGTTTGGGATTGATTGTGGAGAGAGTGGGACAGTGGGATTAGTTTGGGATTGATTATGGAGAGAGTGGGACAGTGGGATTAGTTTGGGATTGATTCTGGAGAGAGTGGGGCAGTGGGATTAGTTTGGGATTGATTATGGAGAGAGTGGGGCAGTGGGATTAGTTTGGGATTGATTGTGGAGAGAGTGGGACAGTGGGATTAGTTTGGGATTGATTGTGGAGAGAGTGGGACAGTGGGATTAGTTTTGGATTGATTATGGAGAGAGTGGGACAGTGGGATTAGTATGGGATTGATTATGGAGAGAGTGGGACAGTGGGATTAGTTTGGGATTGATTGTGGAGAGAGTGGGACAGTGGGATTAGTTTGGGATTGATTATGGAGAGAGTGGGACAGTGGGATTAGTTTGGGATTGATTGTGGAGAGAGTGGGACAGTGGGATTAGTTTGGGATTGATTGTGGAGAGAGTGGGACAGTGGGATTAGTTTGGGATTGATTATGGAGAGAGTGGGACAGTGGGATTAGTTTGGGATTGATTGTGGAGAGAGTGGGACAGTGGGATTAGTTTGAGATTGATTGTGGAGAGAGTGGGACAGTGGGATTAGTATTGGATTGATTATGGAGAGAGTGGGACAGTGGGATTAGTTTGGGATTGATTGTGGAGAGAGTGGGGCAGTGGGATTAGTTTGGGATTGATTGCGGAGAGAGTGGGGCAGTGGGATTAGTTTGGGATTGATTGTGGAGAGAGTGGGACAGTGGGATTAGTTTGGGATTGATTATGGAGAGAGTGGGACAGTGGGATTAGTTTGGGATTGATTATGGAGAGAGTGGGACAGTGAGATTAGTTTGGAATTGATTGTGGAGAGAGTGGGGCAGTGGGATTAGTTTGGGATTGATTATGCAGAGAGTGGGACAGTGGGATTAGTTTGGGATTGATTGTGGAGAGAGTGGGACAGTGGGATTAGTTTGGGATTGATTATGGAGAGAGTGGGACAGTGGGATTAGTTTGGGATTGATTGTGGAGAGAGTGGGACAGTGGAATTAGTTTGAGATTGATTATGGAGAGAGTGGGACAGTGGGATTAGTTTGGGATTGATTGTGGAGAGAGTGGGACAGTGGGATTAGTTTGGGATTGATTGTGGAGAGAGTGGGACAGTGGGATTAGTTTGGGATTGATTATGGAGAGAGTGGGACAGTGGGATTAGTTTGGGATTGATTGTGGAGAGAGTGGGACAGTGGGATTAGTTTGGGATTGATTGTGGAGAGAGTGGGGCAGTGGGATTAGTTTGGGATTGATTATGGAGAGAGTGGGGCAGTGGGATTAGTTTGGGATTGATTGTGGAGAGAGTGGGACAGTGGGATTAGTTTGGGATTGATTGTGGAGAGAGTGGGACAGTGGGATTAGTTTTGGATTGATTATGGAGAGAGTGGGACAGTGGGATTAGTATGGGATTGATTATGGAGAGAGTGGGACAGTGGGATTAGTTTGGGATTGATTGTGGAGAGAGTGGGACAGTGGGATTAGTTTGGGATTGATTATGGAGAGAGTGGGACAGTGGGATTAGTTTGGGATTGATTGTGGAGAGAGTGGGACAGTGGGATTAGTTTGAGATTGATTGTGGAGAGAGTGGGACAGTGGGATTAGTATTGGATTGATTATGGAGAGAGTGGGACAGTGGGATTAGTTTGGGATTGATTGTGGAGAGAGTGGGACAGTGGGATTAGTTTGGGATTGATTATGGAGAGAGTGGGGCAGTGGGATTAGTTTGGGATTGATTATGGAGAGAGTGGGACAGTGGGATTAGTTTGGGATTGATTGTGGAGAGAGTGGGACAGTGGGATTAGTATTGGATTGATTATGGAGAGAGTGGGACAGTGGGATTAGTTTGGGATTGATTGTGGAGAGAGTGGGACAGTGGGATTAGTTTGGGATTGATTATGGAGAGAGTGGGGCAGTGGGATTAGTTTGGGATTGATTATGGAGAGAGTGGGACAGTGGGATTAGTTTGGGATTGATTATGGAGAGAGTGGGGCAGTGGGATTAGTTTGGGATTGATTATGGAGAGAGTGGGACAGTGGGATTAGTTTGGGATTGATTATGGAGAGAGTGGGGCAGTGGGATTAGTTTGGGATTGATTATGGAGAGAGTGGGACAGTGGGATTAGTTTGGGATTGATTGTGGAGAGAGTGGGACAGTGGGATTAGTTTGGGATTGATTGTGGAGAGAGTGGGACAGTGGGAATAGTTTGGGATTGATTGTGGAGAGAGTGGGACAGTGGGATTAGTTTTGGATTGATTATGGAGAGAGTGGGACAGTGGAATTAGTTTGGGATTGATTGTGGAGAGAGTGGGGCAGTGGGATTAGTTTGGGATTGATTATGGAGAGAGTGGGACAGTGGGATTAGTTTGGGATTGATTGTGGAGCGAGTGGGACAGTGGAATTAGTTTGGGATTGATTATGGAGAGAGTGGGACAGTGGGATTAGTTTGGGATTGATTATGGAGAGAGTGGGACAGTGGGATTAGTTTGGGATTGATTATGGAGAGAGTGGGACAGTGGGATTAGTTTGGGATTGATTGTGGAGAGAGTGGGACAGTGGGATTAGTTTGGGATTGATTGTGGAGAGAGTGGGACAGTGGGATTAGTTTGGGATTGATTGTGGAGAGAGTGGGACAGTGGGATTAGTTTTGGATTGATTATGGAGAGAGTGGGACAGTGGAATTAGTTTGGGATTGATTGTGGAGAGAGTGGGACAGTGGGATTAGTTTGGGATTGATTGTGGAGAGAGTGGGACAGTGGAATTAGTTTGGGATTGATTATGGAGAGAGTTGGACAGTGGGATTAGTTTGGGATTGATTGTGGAGAGAGTGGGACAGTGGGATTAGTTTGGGATTGATTATGGAGAGAGTGGGACAGTGGGATTAGTTTGGGATTGATTCTGGAGAGAGTGGGGCAGTGGGATTAGTTTGGGATTGATTGTGGAGAGAGTGGGACAGTGGGATTAGTTTGGGATTGATTGTGGAGAGAGTGGGACAGTGGGATTAGTTTTGGAATGATTATGGAGAGAGTGGGGCAGTGGGATTAGTTTGGGATTGATTGTGGAGAGAGTGGGACAGTGGGATTAGTTTGGGATTGATTGTGGAGAGAGTGGGACAGTGGGACTAGTTTGGGATTGATTATGGAGAGAGTGGGACAGTGGGATTAGTTTGGGATTGATTGTGGAGAGAGTGGGACAGTGGGATTAGTTTGGGATTGATTATGGAGAGAGTGGGACAGTGGGATTAGTTTGGGATTGATTGTGGAGAGAGTGGGACAGTGGGATTAGTTTTGGATTGATTATGGAGAGAGTGGGACAGTGGGATTAGTATGGGATTGATTATGGAGAGAGTGGGACAGTGGGATTAGTTTGGGATTGATTGTGGAGAGAGTGGGACAGTGGGATTAGTTTGGGATTGATTATGGAGAGAGTGGGACAGTGGGATTAGTTTGGGATTGATTGTGGAGAGAGTGGGACAGTGGGATTAGTTTGGGATTGATTGTGGAGAGAGTGGGACAGTGGGATTAGTTTGGGATTGATTATGGAGAGAGTGGGACAGTGGGATTAGTTTGGGATTGATTGTGGAGAGAGTGGGACAGTGGGATTAGTTTGAGATTGATTGTGGAGAGAGTGGGACAGTGGGATTAGTATTGGATTGATAATGGAGAGAGTGGGACAGTGGGATTAGTTTGGGATTGATTGTGGAGAGAGTGGGACAGTGCGATTAGTTTGGGATTGATTATGGAGAGAGTGGGGCAGTGGGATTAGTTTGGGATTGATTATGGAGAGAGTGGGACAGTGGGATTAGTTTGGGATTGATTGTGGAGAGAGTGGGACAGTGGGATTAGTATTGGATTGATTATGGAGAGAGTGGGACAGTGGGATTAGTTTGGGATTGATTGTGGAGAGAGTGGGACAGTGGGATTAGTTTGGGATTGATTATGGAGAGAGTGGGGCAGTGGGATTAGTTTGGGATTGATTATGGAGAGAGTGGGACAGTGGGATTAGTTTGGGATTGATTATGGAGAGAGTGGGGCAGTGGGATTAGTTTGGGAATGATTATGGAGAGAGTGGGACAGTGGGATTAGTTTGGGATTGATTATGGAGAGAGTGGGGCATTGGGATTAGTTTGGGATTGATTATGGAGAGAGTGGGACAGTGGGATTAGTTTGGGATTGATTGTGGAGAGAGTGGGACAGTGGGATTAGTTTGGGATTGATTGTGGAGAGAGTGGGACAGTGGGATTAGTTTGGGATTGATTGTGGAGAGAGTGGAACAGTGGGATTAGTTTGGGATTGATTGTGGAGAGAGTGGGACAGTGGGATTAGTTTTGGATTGATTATGGAGAGAGTGGGACAGTGGAATTAGTTTGGGATTGATTGTGGAGAGAGTGGGACAGTGGGATTAGTTTGGGATTGATTATGGAGAGAGTGGGACAGTGGGATTAGTTTGGGATTGATTGTGGAGAGAGTGGGACAGTGGGATTAGTTAGGGATTGATTGTGGAGAGAGTGGGACAGTGGGATTAGTTTGGGATTGATTGTGGAGAGAGTGGGGCAGTGGGATTAGTTTGGGATTGATTGTGGAGAGAGTGGGACAGTGGGATTAGTTTGGGATTGATTGTGGAGAGAGTGGGACAGTGGGATTAGTTTGGGATTGATTATGGAGAGAGTGGGACAGTGGGATTAGTTTGGGATTGATTATGGAGAGAGTGGGACAGTGGGATTAGTTTGGGATTGATTATGGAGAGAGTGGGACAGTGGGATTAGTTAGGGATTGATTGTGGAGAGAGTGGGACAGTGGGATTAGTTTGGGATTGATTGTGGAGAGAGTGGGACAGTGGGATTAGTTAGGGATTGATTGTGGAGAGAGTGGGACAGTGGGATTAGTTTGGGATTGATTATGGAGAGAGTGGGACAGTGGGATTAGTTTGGGATTGATTATGGAGAGAGTGGGACAGTGGGATTAGTTTGGGATTGATTATGGAGAGAGTGGGACAGTGGAATTAGTTTTGGATTGATTGTGGAGAGAGTGGGACAGTGGGATTAGTTTTGGATTGATTGTGGAGAGATTGGGACAGTGGGATTAGTTTGGGATTGATTATGGAGAGAGTGGGACTGTGGGATTAGTTTGGGATTGAATATGGAGAGATTGGGACAGTGGGATTAGTTTGGGATTGATTATGGAGAGAGTGGGACAGTGGAATTAGTTTGGGATTGATTGTGGAGAGAGTGGGACAGTGGGATTAGTTTGGGATTGATTATGGAGAGAGTGGGACAGTGGGATTAGTTAGGGATTGATTGTGGAGAGAGTGGGACAGTGGGATTAGTTTGGGATTGATTGTGGAGAGAGTGGGACAGTGGGATTAGTTTGGGATTGATTATGGAGAGAGTGGGACAGTGGGATTAGTTTGGGATTGATTATGGAGAGAGTGGGACAGTGGGATTAGTTTGGGATTGATTATGGAGAGAGTGGGACAGTGGGATTAGTTTGGGATTGATTATGGAGAGAGTGGGACAGTGGAATTAGTTTTGGATTGATTGTGGAGAGAGTGGGACAGTGGGATTAGTTTTGGATTGATTGTGGAGAGATTGGGACAGTGGGATTAGTTTGGGATTGATTATGGAGAGAGTGGGACTGTGGGATTAGTTTGGGATTGAATATGGAGAGATTGGGACAGTGGGATTAGTTTGGGATTGATTATGGAGAGAGTGGGACAGTGGGATTAGTTTGGGATTGATTATGGAGAGAGTGGGACAGTGGGATTAGTTTGGGATTGATTGTGGAGAGAGTGGGACAGTGGGATTAGTTTGGGATTGATTATGGAGAGAGTGGGACAGTGGGATTAGTTTGGGATTGATTATGGAGAGAGTGGGGCAGTGGGATTAGTTTGGGATTGATTGTGGAGAGAGTGGGACAGTGGGATTAGTTTGGGATTGATTGTGGAGAGAGTGGGACAGTGGGATTAGTTTGGGATTGATTATGGAGAGAGTGGGACAGTGGGATTAGTTTGGGATTGATTGTGGAGAGAGTGGGACAGTGGGATTAGTTTGAGATTGATTGTGGAGAGAGTGGGACAGTGGGATTAGTTTGGGATTGATTGTGGAGAGAGTGGGACAGTGGGATTAGTTTGGGATTGATTATGGAGAGAGTGGGACAGTGGGATTAGTTTGGGATTGATTATGGAGAGAGTGGGACAGTGGGATTAGTTTGGGATTGATTGTGGAGAGAGTGGGACAGTGGAATTAGTTTGGGATTGATTGTGGAGAGAGTGGGACAGTGGGATTAGTTTGGGATTGATTGTGGAGAGAGTGGGACAGTGGGATTAGTTTGGGATTGATTATGGAGAGAGTGGGACAGTGGGATTAGTTTGGGATTGATTGTGGAGAGAGTGGGACAGTGGGATTAGTTTGAGATTGATTGTGGAGAGAGTGGGACAGTGGGATTAGTATTGGATTGATTATGGAGAGAGTGGGACAGTGGGATTAGTTTGGGATTGATTGTGGAGAGAGTGGGACAGTGCGATTAGTTTGGGATTGATTATGGAGAGAGTGGGGCAGTGGGATTAGTTTGGGATTGATTATGGAGAGAGTGGGACAGTGGGATTAGTTTGGGATTGATTGTGGAGAGAGTGGGACAGTGGGATTAGTATTGGATTGATTATGGAGAGAGTGGGACAGTGGGATTAGTTTGGGATTGATTGTGGAGAGAGTGGGACAGTGGGATTAGTTTGGGATTGATTATGGAGAGAGTGGGGCAGTGGGATTAGTTTGGGATTGATTATGGAGAGAGTGGGACAGTGGGATTAGTTTGGGATTGATTATGGAGAGAGTGGGGCAGTGGGATTAGTTTGGGATTGATTATGGAGAGAGTGGGACAGTGGGATTAGTTTGGGATTGATTATGGAGAGAGTGGGGCATTGGGATTAGTTTGGGATTGATTATGGAGAGAGTGGGACAGTGGGATTAGTTTGGGATTGATTGTGGAGAGAGTGGGACAGTGGGATTAGTTTGGGATTGATTGTGGAGAGAGTGGGACAGTGGGATTAGTTTGGGATTGATTGTGGAGAGAGTGGAACAGTGGGATTAGTTTGGGATTGATTGTGGAGAGAGTGGGACAGTGGGATTAGTTTTGGATTGATTATGGAGAGAGTGGGACAGTGGAATTAGTTTGGGATTGATTGTGGAGAGAGTGGGACAGTGGGATTAGTTTGGGATTGATTATGGAGAGAGTGGGACAGTGGGATTAGTTTGGGATTGATTGTGGAGAGAGTGGGACAGTGGGATTAGTTAGGGATTGATTGTGGAGAGAGTGGGACAGTGGGATTAGTTTGGGATTGATTGTGGAGAGAGTGGGGCAGTGGGATTAGTTTGGGATTGATTGTGGAGAGAGTGGGACAGTGGGATTAGTTTGGGATTGATTGTGGAGAGAGTGGGACAGTGGGATTAGTTTGGGATTGATTATGGAGAGAGTGGGACAGTGGGATTAGTTTGGGATTGATTATGGAGAGAGTGGGGCAGTGGGATTAGTTTGGGATTGATTGTGGAGAGAGTGGGACAGTGGGATTAGTTTGGGATTGATTGTGGAGAGAGTGGGACAGTGGGATTAGTTTGGGATTGATTATGGAGAGAGTGGGACAGTGGGATTAGTTTGGGATTGATTGTGGAGAGAGTGGGACAGTGGGATTAGTTTGAGATTGATTGTGGAGAGAGTGGGACAGTGGGATTAGTTTGGGATTGATTATGGAGAGAGTGGGGCAGTGGGATTAGTTTGGGATTGATTGTGGAGAGAGTGGGACAGTGGGATTAGTTTGGGATTGATTGTGGAGAGAGTGGGACAGTGGGATTAGTTTGGGATTGATTATGGAGAGAGTGGGACAGTGGGATTAGTTTGGGATTGATTGTGGAGAGAGTGGGACAGTGGGATTAGTTTGGGATTGATTGTGGAGAGAGTGGGACAGTGGGATTAGTTTGGGATTGATTATGGAGAGAGTGGGACAGTGGGATTAGTTTGGGATTGATTGTGGAGAGAGTGGGACAGTGGGATTAGTTTGAGATTGATTGTGGAGAGAGTGGGACAGTGGGATTAGTTTGGGATTGATTGTGGAGAGAGTGGGACAGTGGGATTAGTTTGAGATTGATTGTGGAGAGAGTGGGACAGTGGGATTAGTTTGGGATTGATTGTGGAGAGAGTGGGACAGTGGGATTAGTTTGGGATTGATTATGGAGAGAGTGGGACAGTGGGATTAGTTTGGGATTGATTGTGGAGAGAGTGGGACAGTGGGATTAGTTTGGGATTGATTGTGGAGAGAGTGGGACAGTGGGATTAGTTTGGGATTGATTATGGAGAGAGTGGGGCAGTGGGATTAGTTTGGGATTGATTGTGGAGAGAGTGGGACAGTGGGATTAGTTTGAGATTGATTGTGGAGAGAGTGGGACAGTGGGATTAGTTTGGGATTGATTGTGGAGAGAGTGGGACAGTGGGATTAGTTTGGGATTGATTATGGAGAGAGTGGGACAGTGGGATTAGTTTGGGATTGATTATGGAGAGAGTGGGACAGTGGGATTAGTTTGGGATTGATTGTGGAGAGAGTGCGACAGTGGGATTAGTTTGGGATTGATTATGGAGAGAGTGGGGCAGTGGGATTAGTTTGGGATTGATTGTGGAGAGAGTGGGACAGTGGGATTAGTTTGGGATTGATTGTGGAGAGAGTGGGACAGTGGGATTAGTTTGGGATTGATTATGGAGAGAGTGGGACAGTGGGATTAGTTTGGGATTGATTGTGGAGAGAGTGGGACAGTGGGATTAGTTTGAGATTGATTGTGGAGAGAGTGGGACAGTGGGATTAGTATTGGATTGATTATGGAGAGAGTGGGACAGTGGGATTAGTTTGGGATTGATTGTGGAGAGAGTGGGACAGTGCGATTAGTTTGGGATTGATTATGGAGAGAGTGGGGCAGTGGGATTAGTTTGGGATTGATTATGGAGAGAGTGGGACAGTGGGATTAGTTTGGGATTGATTGTGGAGAGAGTGGGACAGTGGGATTAGTATTGGATTGATTATGGAGAGAGTGGGACAGTGGGATTAGTTTGGGATTGATTGTGGAGAGAGTGGGACAGTGGGATTAGTTTGGGATTGATTATGGAGAGAGTGGGGCAGTGGGATTAGTTTGGGATTGATTATGGAGAGAGTGGGACAGTGGGATTAGTTTGGGATTGATTATGGAGAGAGTGGGGCAGTGGGATTAGTTTGGGATTGATTATGGAGAGAGTGGGACAGTGGGATTAGTTTGGGATTGATTATGGAGAGAGTGGGGCATTGGGATTAGTTTGGGATTGATTATGGAGAGAGTGGGACAGTGGGATTAGTTTGGGATTGATTGTGGAGAGAGTGGGACAGTGGGATTAGTTTGGGATTGATTGTGGAGAGAGTGGGACAGTGGGATTAGTTTGGGATTGATTGTGGAGAGAGTGGAACAGTGGGATTAGTTTGGGATTGATTGTGGAGAGAGTGGGACAGTGGGATTAGTTTTGGATTGATTATGGAGAGAGTGGGACAGTGGAATTAGTTTGGGATTGATTGTGGAGAGAGTGGGACAGTGGGATTAGTTTGGGATTGATTATGGAGAGAGTGGGACAGTGGGATTAGTTTGGGATTGATTGTGGAGAGAGTGGGACAGTGGGATTAGTTAGGGATTGATTGTGGAGAGAGTGGGACAGTGGGATTAGTTTGGGATTGATTGTGGAGAGAGTGGGGCAGTGGGATTAGTTTGGGATTGATTGTGGAGAGAGTGGGACAGTGGGATTAGTTTGGGATTGATTGTGGAGAGAGTGGGACAGTGGGATTAGTTTGGGATTGATTATGGAGAGAGTGGGACAGTGGGATTAGTTTGGGATTGATTATGGAGAGAGTGGGACAGTGGGATTAGTTTGGGATTGATTATGGAGAGAGTGGGACAGTGGGATTAGTTAGGGATTGATTGTGGAGAGAGTGGGACAGTGGGATTAGTTTGGGATTGATTGTGGAGAGAGTGGGACAGTGGGATTAGTTTGGGATTGATTGTGGAGAGAGTGGGACAGTGGGATTAGTTTGGGATTGATTATGGAGAGAGTGGGACAGTGGGATTAGTTTGGGATTGATTATGGAGAGAGTGGGACAGTGGGATTAGTTTGGGATTGATTATGGAGAGAGTGGGACAGTGGAATTAGTTTTGGATTGATTGTGGAGAGAGTGGGACAGTGGGATTAGTTTTGGATTGATTGTGGAGAGATTGGGACAGTGGGATTAGTTTGGGATTGATTATGGAGAGAGTGGGACTGTGGGATTAGTTTGGGATTGAATATGGAGAGATTGGGACAGTGGGATTAGTTTGGGATTGATTATGGAGAGAGTGGGACAGTGGAATTAGTTTGGGATTGATTGTGGAGAGAGTGGGACAGTGGGATTAGTTTGGGATTGATTATGGAGAGAGTGGGACAGTGGGATTAGTTAGGGATTGATTGTGGAGAGAGTGGGACAGTGGGATTAGTTTGGGATTGATTGTGGAGAGAGTGGGACAGTGGGATTAGTTTGGGATTGATTATGGAGAGAGTGGGACAGTGGGATTAGTTTGGGATTGATTATGGAGAGAGTGGGACAGTGGGATTAGTTTGGGATTGATTATGGAGAGAGTGGGACAGTGGGATTAGTTTGGGATTGATTATGGAGAGAGTGGGACAGTGGAATTAGTTTTGGATTGATTGTGGAGAGAGTGGGACAGTGGGATTAGTTTTGGATTGATTGTGGAGAGATTGGGACAGTGGGATTAGTTTGGGATTGATTATGGAGAGAGTGGGACTGTGGGATTAGTTTGGGATTGAATATGGAGAGATTGGGACAGTGGGATTAGTTTGGGATTGATTATGGAGAGAGTGGGACAGTGGGATTAGTTTGGGATTGATTATGGAGAGAGTGGGACAGTGGGATTAGTTTGGGATTGATTGTGGAGAGAGTGGGACAGTGGGATTAGTTTGGGATTGATTATGGAGAGAGTGGGACAGTGGGATTAGTTTGGGATTGATTATGGAGAGAGTGGGGCAGTGGGATTAGTTTGGGATTGATTGTGGAGAGAGTGGGACAGTGGGATTAGTTTGGGATTGATTATGGAGTGAGTGGGGCAGTGGGATTAGTATGGGATTGATTATGGAGAAGTGGGACAGTGGGATTAGTTTGGGATTGATTATGGAGTGAGTGGGGCAGTGGGATTAGTATGGGATTGATTATGGAGAAGTGGGACAGTGGGATTAGTTTGGGATTGATTATGGAGAGAGTGGGGCAGTGGGATTAGTTTGGGATTGATTGTGGAGAGAGTGGGACAGTGGGATTAGTTTGGGATTGATTATGGAGTGAGTGGGGCAGTGGGATTAGTATGGGATTGATTATGGAGAAGTGGGACAGTGGGATTAGTTTGGGATTGATTATGGAGAGAGTGGGGCAGTGGGATTAGTTTGGGATTGATTGTGGAGAGAGTGGGACAGTGGGATTAGTTTGGGATTGATTGTGGAGAGAGTGGGACAGTGGGATTAGTTTGGGATTGATTGTGGAGAGAGTGGGACAGTGGGATTAGTTTGGGATTGATTATGGAGTGAGTGGGGCAGTGGGATTAGTATGGGATTGATTATGGAGAAGTGGGACAGTGGGATTAGTTTGGGATTGATTATGGAGAGAGTGGGGCAGTGGGATTAGTTTGGGATTGATTGTGGAGAGAGTGGGACAGTGGGATTAGTTTGGGATTGATTATGGAGAGAGTGGGGCAGTGGGATTAGTTTGGGATTGATTGTGGAGAGAATGGGACAGTGGGATTAGTTTGGGATTGATTATGGAGAGACTGGGACAGTGGGATTAGTTTGGGATTGATTGTGTAGAGAGTGCGACAGTGGGATTAGTTTGGGATTGATTGTGGAGAGAGTGGGACAGTGGGATTAGTTTGGGATTGATTGTGGAGAGAGTGGGACAGTGGGATTAGTATGGGATTGATTGTGGAGAGAGTGGGACAGTGGGATTAGTATGGGATTGATTATGGAGAGAGTGGGACAGTGGGATTAGTTTGGGATTGATTATGGAGAGACTGGGACAGTGGGATTAGTTTGGGATTGATTGTGTAGAGAGTGCGACAGTGGGATTAGTTTGGGATTGATTGTGGAGAGAGTGGGACAGTGGGATTAGTTTGGGATTGATTGTGGAGAGAGTGGGACAGTGGGATTAGTATGGGATTGATTGTGGAGAGAGTGGGACAGTGGGATTAGTATGGGATTGATTGTGTAGAGAGTGGGACAGTGGGATTAGTTTGGGATTGATTATGGAGAGAATGGGACAGTGGGATTAGTTTGGGATTGATTATGGAGAGAGTGGGACAGTGGGATTAGTTTGGGATTGATTATGGAGAGAGTGGGACAGTGGGATTAGTTTGGGATTGATTGTGGAGAGAGTGGGACAGTGGGATTAGTTTGGGATTGATTGTGGAGAGAGTGGGACAGTGGGATTAGTATGGGATTGATTATGGAGAGAGTGGGACAGTGGGATTAGTTTGGGATTGATTGTGGAGAGAGTGGGACAGTGGGATTAGTTTGGGATTGATTGTGGAGAGAGTGGGACAGTGGGATTAGTATGGGATTGATTGTGGAGAGAGTGGGACAGTGGGATTAGTATGGGATTGATTATGGAGAGAGTGGGACAGTGGGATTAGTTTGGGATTGATTGTGGAGAGAGTGGGGCAGTGGGATTAGTTTGGGATTGATTGTGGAGAGAGTGGGACAGTGGGATTAGTTTGGGATTGATTGTGGAGAGAGTGGGACAGTGGGATTAGTTTGGGATTGATTATGGAGAGAGTGGGACAGTGGGATTAGTTAGGGATTGATTGTGGAGAGAGTGGGACAGTGGGATTAGTTTGGGATTGATTGTGGAGAGAGTGGGACAGTGGGATTAGTTTGGGATTGATTGTGGAGAGAGTGGGACAGTGGGATTAGTTTGGGATTGATTATGGAGAGAGTGGGACAGTGGGATTAGTTAGGAATTGATTGTGGAGAGAGTGGGACAGTGGGATTAGTTTGGGATTGATTATGGAGAGAGTGGGACAGTGGGATTAGTTTGGGATTGATTGTGGAGAGAGTGGGACAGTGGGATTAGTTTGGGATTGATTGTGGCGAGAGTGGGACAGTGGGATTAGTTTGGGATTGATTATGGAGAGAGTGGGACAGTGGGATTAGTTTGGGATTGATTGTGGAGAGAGTGGGACAGTGGGATTAGTTTGGGATTGATTATGGAGAGAGTGGGACAGTGGGATTAGTTTGGGATTGATTATGGAGAGAGTGGGACAGTGGGATTAGTTTGGGATTGATTGTGGAGAGAGTGGGACAGTGGGATTAGTTTGGGATTGATTGTGGAGAGAGTGGGACAGTGGGATTAGTTTGGGATTGATTATGGAGAGAGTGGGACAGTGGGATTAGTTTGGGATTGATTATGGAGAGAGTGGGACAGTGGGATTAGTTTGGGATTGATTGTGGAGAGAGTGGGACAGTGGGATTAGTTTGGGATTGATTGTGGAGAGAGTGGGACAGTGGGATTAGTTTGGGATTGATTGTGGAGAGAGTGGGACAGTGGGATTAGTTTGGGATTGATTATGGAGAGAGTGGGACAGTGGGATTAGTTTGGGATTGATTATGGAGAGAGTGGGACAGTGGGATTAGTTTGGGATTGATTGTGGAGAGAGTGGGACAGTGGGATTAGTTTGGGATTGATTGTGGAGAGAGTGGGACATTGGGATTAGTATGGGATTGATTATGGAGAGAGTGGGACAGTGGGATTAGTTTGGGATTGATTGTGGAGAGAGTGGGACAGTGGGATTAGTTTGGGATTGATTGTGGAGAGAGTGGGACATTGGGATTAGTATGGGATTGATTATGGAGAGAGTGGGACAGTGGGATTAGTTTGGGATTGATTGTGGAGAGAGGTGGACAGTGGGATTAGTTTGGGATTGATTGTGGAGAGAGTGGGACATTGGGATTAGTATGGGATTGATTATGGAGAGAGTGGGACAGTGGGATTAGTTTGGGATTGATTGTGTAGAGAGTGCGACAGTGGGATTAGTTTGGGATTGATTGTGGAGAGAGTGGGACAGTGGGATTAGTATGGGATTGATTATGGAGAGAGTGGGACAGTGGGATTAGTTTGGGATTGATTGTGGAGAGAGTGGGGCAATGGGATTAGTTTGGGATTGATTATGGAGAAAGAGTGACAGTGGGATTAGTTTGGGATTGATTGTGGAGAGAGTGGGACAGTGGGATTAGTTTGGGATTGATTGTGGAGAGAGTGGGACAGTGGGATTAGTATGGGATTGATTGTGGAGAGAATGGGACATTGGGATTAGTATGGGATTGATTATGGAGAGAGTGGGACAGTGGGATTAGTTTGGGATTGATTGTGGAGAGAGTGGGGCAGTGGGATTAGTTTGGGATTGATTGTGGAGAGAGTGGGACAGTGGGATTAGTTTGGGATTGATTGTGGAGAGAGTGGGACAGTGGGATTAGTTTGGGATTGATTATGGAGAGAGTAGGACAGTGGGATTAGTTAGGGATTGATTGTGGAGAGAGTGGGACAGTGGGATTAGTTTGGGATTGATTATGGAGAGGGTGGGACAGGGTGATTAGTTTGGGATTGATTGTGGAGAGAGTGGGACAGTGGGATTAGTTTGGGATTGATTGTGGAGAGAGTGGGACAGTGGGATTAGTTTGGGATTGATTATGGAGAGAGTGGGACAGTGGGATTAGTTAGGGATTGATTGTGGAGAGAGTGGGGCAGTGGGATTAGTTTGGGATTGATTGTGGAGAGAGTGGGACAGTGGGATTAGTTTGGGATTGATTGTGGAGAGAGTGGGACAGTGGGATTAGTTTGGGATTGATTGTGGAGAGAGTGGGACAGTGGGATTAGTTTGGGATTGATTATGGAGAGAGTGGGACAGTGGGATTAGTTAGGGATTGATTGTGGAGAGAGTGGGGCAGTGGGATTAGTTTGGGATTGATTGTGGAGAGAGTGGGACAGTGGGATTAGTTTGGGATTGATTGTGGAGAGAGTGGGACAGTGGGATTAGTTTGGGATTGATTATGGAGAGAGTGGGACAGTGGGATTAGTTTGGGATTGATTGTGGAGAGAGTGGGACAGTGGGATTAGTTTGGGATTGATTATGGAGAGAGTGGGACAGTGGGATTAGTTTGGGATTGATTATGGAGAGGGTGGGACAGGGGGATTAGTTTGGGATTGATTATGGAGAGAGTGGGACAGTGGGATTAGTATGGGATTGATTATGGAGAGAGTGGGACAGTGGGATTAGTTTGGGATTGATTGTGGAGAGAGTGGGGCAGTGGGATTAATTTGGGATTGATTGTGGAGAGAGTGGGACAGTGGGATTAGTTTGGGATTGATTATGGAGAGAGTGGGACAGTGGGATTAGTTTGGGATTGATTGCGGAGAGAGTGGGACAGTGGGATTAGTTTGGGATTGATTGTGGAGAGAGTGGGACAGTGGGATTAGTTTGGGATTGATTGTGGAGAGAGTGGGACAGTGGGATTAGTTTGGGATTGATTGTGGAGAGAGTGGGACAGTGGGATTAGTTTGGGATTGATTATGGAGAGAGTGGGACAGTGGGATTAGTTTGGGATTGATTGCGGAGAGAGTGGGACAGTGGGATTAGTATGGGATTGATTATGGAGAGAGTGGGACAGTGGGATTAGTTTGGGATTGATTGTGTAGAGAGTGCGACAGTGGGATTAGTTTGGGATTGATTGTGGAGAGAGTGGGGCAGTGGGATTAGTTTGGGATTGATTGTGGAGAGAGTGGGACAGTGGGATTAGTTTGGGATTGATTATGGAGAGAATGGGACAGTGGGATTAGTTTGGGATTGATTATGGAGAGAGTGGGACAGTGGGATTAGTTTGGGATTGATTATGGAGAGAGTGGGACAGTGGGATTAGTTTGGGATTGATTGTGGAGAGAGTGGGACAGTGGGATTAGTTTGGGATTGATTATGGAGAGAGTGGGACAGTGGGATTAGTTTGGGATTGATTGTGGAGAGAGTGGGACAGTGGGATTAGTTTGGGATTGATTGTGGAGAGAGTGGGACAGTGGGATGAGTGTGGGATTGATTATGGAGAGAGTGGGACAGTGGGATTAGTTTGGGATTGATTGTGGAGAGAGTGGGACAGTGGGATTGGTTTGGGATTGATTATGGAGAGAGTGGGACAGTGGGATTAGTTTGGGATTGATTGTGGAGAGAGTGGGGCAGTGGGATTAGTTTGGGATTGATTATGGAGAGAGTGGGGCAGTGGGATTAGTTTGAGATTGATTATGGAGAGAGTGGGACAGTGGGATTAGTATGGGATTGATTGTGGAGAGAGTGGGACAGTGGGATTAGTACGGGATTGATTATGGAGAGAGTGGGACAGTGGGATTAGTACGGGATTGATTATGGAGAGAGTGGGACAGTGGGATTAGTTTGGGATTGATTATGGAGAGAGTGGGGCAGTGGGATTAGTTTGGGATTGATTATGGAGAGAGTGGGACAGTGGGATTAGTTTGGGATTGATTGTGGAGAGAGTGGGGCAGTGGGATTAGTTTGGGATTGATTGTGGAGAGAGTGGGACAGTGGGATTAGTTTGGGATTGATTGTGGAGAGAGTGGGACAGTGGGATTAGTTTGGGATTGATTATGGAGAGAGTGGGACAGTGGGATTAGTTTGGGATTGATTATGGAGAGAGTGGGACAGTGGGATTAGTATGGGATTGATTATGGAGAGAGTGGGACAGTGGGATTAGTTTGGGATTGATTGTGGAGAGAGTGGGACAGTGGGATTAGTTTGGGATTGATTGTGGAGAGAGTGGGACAGTGGGATTAGTTTGGGATTGATTGTGGAGAGAGTGGGACAGTGGGATTAGTATGGGATTGATTATGGAAAGGGTGGGACAGTGGGATTAGTTTGGGATTGATTATGGAGAGAGTGGGGCAGTGGGATTAGTATGGGATTGATTATGGAGAGAGTGGGACAGTGGGATTAGTTTGGGATTGATTGTGGAGAGAGTGGGGCGGTGGGATTAGTATGGGATTGATTATGGAGAGAGTGGGACAGTGGGATTAGTTTGGGATTGATTGTGGAGAGAGTGGGACAGTGGGATTAGTTTGGGATTGATTGTGGAGAGAGTGGGGCAGTGGGATTAGTTTGGGATTGATTGTGGAGAGAGTGGGACAGTGGGATTAGTTTGGGATTGATTGTGGAGAGAGTGGGGCAGTGGAATTAGTATGGGATTGATTATGGAGAGAGTGGGGCAGTGGGATTAGTATGGGATTGATTATGGAGAGAGTGGGACAGTGGGATTAGTTTGGGATTGATTGTGGAGAGAGTGGGGCAGTGGGATTAGTTTGGGATTGATTGTGGAGAGAGTGGGGCAGTGGGATTAGTTTGGGATTGATTGTGGAGAGAGTGGGACAGTGGGATTAGTTAGGGATTGATTATGGAGAGAGTGGGACAGTGGGATTAGTTTGGGATTGATTATGGAGAGAGTGGGACAGTGGGATTAGTTTGGGATTGATTGTGGAGAGAGTGGGACAGTGGGATTAGTTTGGGATTGATTGTGGAGAGAGTGGGGCAGTGGGATTAATTTGGGATTGATTATGGGGAGAGAGTGGGACAGTGGGATTAGTTTGGGATTGATTATGGAGAGAGTGGGACAGTGGGATTAGTTTGGGATTGATTATGGAGAGAGTGGGACAGTGGGATTAGTTTGGGATTGATTGTGGAGAGAGTGGGGCAGTGGGATTAGTTTGGGATTGATTATGGAGAGAGTGGGGCAGTGGGATTAGTTTGGGATTGATTATGGAGAGAGTGGGGCAGTGGGATTAGTTTGGGATTGATTGTGGAGAGAGTGGGACAGTGGGTTTAGTATGGGATTGATTATGGAGAGAGTGGGACAGTGGGATTAGTTTGGGATTGATTGTGGAGAGTGTGGGACAGTGGGATTAGTATGGGATTGATTATGGAGAGAGTGGGACAGTGGGATTAGTTTGGGATTGATTGTGGAGAGAGTGGGGCAGTGGGATTAATTTGGGATTGATTGTGGAGAGAGTGGGACAGTGGGATTAGTTTGGGATTGATTATGGAGAGAGTGGGACAGTGGGATTAGTTTGGGATTGATTGCGGAGAGAGTGGGACAGTGGGATTAGTTTGGGATTGATTGTGGAGAGAGTGGGACAGTGGGATTAGTTTGGGATTGATTGTGGAGAGAGTGGGACAGTGGGATTAGTTTGGGATTGATTGTGGAGAGAGTGGGACAGTGGGATTAGTTTGGGATTGATTATGGAGAGAGTGGGACAGTGGGATTAGTTTGGGATTGATTGCGGAGAGAGTGGGACAGTGGGATTAGTATGGGATTGATTATGGAGAGAGTGGGACAGTGGGATTAGTTTGGGATTGATTGTGTAGAGAGTGCGACAGTGGGATTAGTTTGGGATTGATTGTGGAGAGAGTGGGACAGTGGGATTAGTTTGGGATTGATTATGGAGAGAGTGGGACAGTGGGATTAGTTTGGGATTGATTGTGGAGAGAGTGGGACAGTGGGATTAGTTTGGGATTGATTATGGAGAGAGTGGGACAGTGGGATTAGTTTGGGATTGATTGTGGAGAGAGTGGGACAGTGGGATTAGTTTGGGATTGATTGTGGAGAGAGTGGGACAGTGGGATGAGTGTGGGATTGATTATGGAGAGAGTGGGACAGTGGGATTAGTTTGGGATTGATTGTGGAGAGAGTGGGACAGTGGGATTGGTTTGGGATTGATTATGGAGAGAGTGGGACAGTGGGATTAGTTTGGGATTGATTGTGGAGAGAGTGGGACAGTGGGATTAGTTTGGGATTGATTGTGGAGAGAGTGGGGCAGTGGGATTAGTTTGGGATTGATTATGGAGAGAGTGGGGCAGTGGGATTAGTTTGAGATTGATTATGGAGAGAGTGGGACAGTGGGATTAGTATGGGATTGATTGTGGAGAGAGTGGGACAGTGGGATTAGTACGGGATTGATTATGGAGAGAGTGGGACAGTGGGATTAGTACGGGATTGATTATGGAGAGAGTGGGACAGTGGGATTAGTTTGGGATTGATTGTGGAGAGAGTGGGGCAGTGGGATTAGTTTGGGATTGATTATGGAGAGAGTGGGACAGTGGGATTAGTTTGGGATTGATTGTGGAGAGAGTGGGGCAGTGGGATTAGTTTGGGATTGATTGTGGAGAGAGTGGGACAGTGGGATTAGTTTGGGATTGATTGTGGAGAGAGTGGGACAGTGGGATTAGTTTGGGATTGATTATGGAGAGAGTGGGACAGTGGGATTAGTTTGGGATTGATTATGGAGAGAGTGGGGCAGTAGGATTAGTTAGGGATTGATTATGGAGAGAGTGGGACAGTGGGATTAGTATGGGATTGATTATGGAGAGAGTGGGACAGTGGAATTAGTTTGAGATTGATTATGGAGAGAGTGGGACAGTGGGATTAGTATGGGATTGATTATGGAGAGAGTGGGACAGTGGGATTAGTTTGGGATTGATTATGGGGAGAGAGTGGGACAGTGGAATTAGTTTGAGATTGATTATGGAGAGAGTGGGACAGTGGGATTAGTATGGGATTGATTATGGAGAGAGTGGGACAGTGGGATTAGTTTGGGATTGATTGTGGAGAGAGTGGGACAGTGGGATTAGTTTGGGATTGATTGTGGAGAGAGTGGGACAGTGGGATTAGTTTGGGATTGATTATGGAGAGAGTGGGACAGTGGGATTAGTTTGGGATTGATTGTGGAGAGAGTGGGGCAGTGGGATTAGTATGGGATTGATTATGGAGAGGGTGGGACAGTGGGATTAGTTTGGGATTGATTATGGAGAGAGTGGGACAGTGGGATTAGTTTGGGATTGATTGTGGAGAGAGTGGGGCAGTGGGATTAGTATGGGATTGATTATGGAGAGGGTGGGACAGTGGGATTAGTTTGGGATTGATTATGGAGAGAGTGGGACAGTGGGATTAGTTTGGGATTGATTGTGGAGAGAGTGGGACAGTGGAATTAGTTTGAGATTGATTATGGAGAGAGTGGGACAGTGGAATTAGTATGGGATTGATTATGGAGAGAGTGGGACAGTGGGATTAGTTTGGGATTGATTGTGGAGAGAGTGGGACAGTGGGATTAGTTTGGGATTGATTGTGGAGAGAGTGGGACAGTGGGATTAGTTTGGGATTGATTGTGGAGAGAGTGGGACAGTGGGATTAGTATGGGATTGATTATGGAAAGGGTGGGACAGTGGGATTAGTTTGGGATTGATTATGGAGAGAGTGGGGCAGTGGGATTAGTATGGGATTGATTATGCAGAGAGTGGGACAGTGGGATTAGTTTGGGATTGATTGTGGAGAGAGTGGGGCAGTGGGATTAGTATGGGATTGATTATGGAGAGGGTGGGACAGTGGGATTAGTTTGGGATTGATTATGGAGAGAGTGGGGCAGTGGGATTAGTTTGGGATTGATTGTGGAGAGAGTGGGACAGTGGGATTAGTATGGGATTGATTATGGAGAGAGTGGGGCAGTGGGATTAGTATGGGATTGATTATGGAGAGAGTGGGACAGTGGGATTAGTTTGGGATTGATTGTGGAGAGAGTGGGACAGTGGGATTAGTTTGGGATTGATTGTGGAGAGAGTGGGGCAGTGGGATTAGTTTGGGATTGATTGTGGAGAGAGTGGGACAGTGGGATTAGTTTGGGATTGATTGTGGAGAGAGTGGGGCAGTGGAATTAGTATGGGATTGATTATGGAGAGAGTGGGGCAGTGGGATTAGTATGGGATTGATTATGGAGAGAGTGGGACAGTGGGATTAGTTTGGGATTGATTGTGGAGAGAGTGGGGCAGTGGGATTAGTTTGGGATTGATTGTGGAGAGAGTGGGGCAGTGGGATTAGTTTGGGATTGATTGTGGAGAGAGTGGGACAGTGGGATTAGTTAGGGATTGATTATGGAGAGAGTGGGACAGTGGGATTAGTTTGGGATTGATTATGGAGAGAGTGGGACAGTGGGATTAGTTTGGGATTGATTGTGGAGAGAGTGGGACAGTGGGATTAGTTTGGGATTGATTGTGGAGAGAGTGGGGCAGTGGGATTAATTTGGGATTGATTATGGGGAGAGAGTGGGACAGTGGGATTAGTTTGGGATTGATTATGGAGAGAGTGGGACAGTGGGATTAGTTTGGGATTGATTATGGAGAGAGTGGGACAGTGGGATTAGTTTGGGATTGATTGTGGAGAGAGTGGGGCAGTGGGATTAGTTTGGGATTGATTATGGAGAGAGTGGGGCAGTGGGATTAGTTTGAGATTGATTATGGAGAGAGTGGGACAGTGGGATTAGTTTGGGATTGATTGTGGAGAGAGTGGGACAGTGGGATTAGTTTGGGATTGATTATGGAGAGAGTGAGACAGTGGGATTAGTTTGGGATTGATTATGGAGAGAGTGGGACAGTGGGATTAGTTTGGGATTGATTGTGGAGAGAGTGGGACAGTGGGATTAGTTTGGGATTGATTATGGAGAGAGTGGGACAGTGGGATGAGTTTGGGATTGATTGTGGAGAGACTGGGATGGAGGGATGATTTTGGGATTGATTATGGAGAGAGTGGGACAGTGGGATTAGTTTGGGATTGAGTTTGGGCTCTTTCTGTGGTAGGTGGGACCTCTGCAAACAGTATGGTCTTCACCTGGACCAGAGGGGTACCAATATCCTGGGTGGGAGATTTGTTAGTGCTCTTCGGGGGGGGTTTAAACTAATTCAGCAGGGGAATGGGAACCTAAATTGTAGTTCCAGTGTACAGGATGTTGAGAGTAGTGAGGTCAGGGATAAGGTTACAAGGACGCAAGAGGGCACTGGCAAGCAAGAACTTGGTTTAAAGTGTGTCTACTTCAACGCCAGGAGCATCCGGAATAAGGTGGGTGAGCTTGCAGCATGGGTTGGTACCTGGGATCTCGATGTTGTGGCCATTTCGGAGACATGGGTAGAGCAGGGGCAGGAATGGATGTTGCAGGTTCCGGGATTTAGATGTTTCAGTAAGAACAGAGAAGAGGGTAAAAGAGGGGGGGGGTGTGGCATTGTTAATCAAGGAGAGTATTACAGCGGCAGAAAGGACGTTTGAGGACTCGTCTACTGAGGTAGTATGGGCCGAGGTTAGAAACAGGAGAGGTGAGGTCACCCTGTTGGGAGTCTTCTATAGACCTGCGAATAGTTCCAGAGATGTAGAGGAAAGGATAGCGAAGATGATTCTCGACAGGAGCGAGAGTAACAGGGTAGTGGTTATGGGGGACTTTAACTTTCCAAATATTGACTGGAAATACTATAGTTCGAGTACTTTAGATGGGTCAGTTTTTGTCCAGTGTGTGCAGGAGGGTTTTCTGACACAGTATGTAGACAGGCCAACCAGGGGCGATGCCACATTGGATTTGGTACTGGGTAATGAACCCGGCCAGGTGTTAGATTTAGATGTAGGTGAGCACTTTGGTGATAGTGATCACAATTCGGTTAGGTTTACCTTAGCGATGGGCAGGGACAGGTATATACCGCAGGGCAAGAATTATAGCTGGGGGAAAGGAAATTATGATGCGATTAGGTAAGATTTCGGATGCGTAGGATGGGGAAGGAAACTCTAGGGGATGGGCACAATCGAAATGTGGAGCTTATTCAAGGAGCAGCTACTGCGTGTCCTTGATAAGTATGTACCTGTCAGGCAGGGAGGAAGTTGTGGAGCGAGGGAGCCGTGGTTTCCTAAAGAAGTTGAAGCGCTTGTCAAGAGGAAGAAGAAGGCTTATGTTAGGATGAGACGTGAAGGCTCAGTTAGGGCGCTTGAGAGTTACAAGCTAGCCAGGAAGGATCTAAAGGGAGAGCTAAGAAAAGCAAGGAGAGGACACGAGAAGTCATTGGCGGATAGGATCAAAGAAAACCCTAAGGCTTTCTATAGGTATATCAGGAATAAAAGAATGACTCGAGTTAGATTAGGGCCAATCAAGGATAGTAGTGGGAAGTTGTGTGCGGAATCTGAGGAGATAGGGGAAGCGTTAAATGAATATTTTTCGTCAGTATTTACAGTAGAGAAAGAAAATGTTGTCGAGGAGAATACTGAGATTCAGACTACTAGGCTAGATGGGATTGAGGTTCACAAGGAGGAGGTGTTATCAATTTTGGAAAGTGTGAAAATAGATAAGTCCCCTGGGCCAGATGGGATTTATCCTAGGATTCTCTGGGAAGCCAGGGAGGAGATTGCAGAGCCTTTGTCCTTGATCTTTATGTCGTCATTGTCGACAGGAATAGTGCCGGAAGACTGGAGGATAGCAAATGTTGTCCCCTTGTTCAAGAAGGGGAGTAGAGACAGCCGTGGTAATTATAGACCTGTGAGCCTTACTTCGGTTATGGGTAAAATGTTGGAAAAGGTTACAAGAGACAGGATTTATAATCATCTTGAAAAGAATAAGTTCATTAGCGATAGTCAGCACGGTTTTGTGAAGGGTAGGTCGTGACTCACAAACCTTATTGAGTTTTTCGAGAAGGTGACCAAACAGGTGGATGAGGGTAAAGCAGTGGATGTGGTGTATATGGATTTCAGTAAGGCGTTTGAACAAGTTCCCCATGGTAGGCTATTGCAGAAAATACGGAAGTATGGGGTTGAAGGTGATTTAGAGCTTTGGATCAGAAATTGGCTCGCTGAAAGAAGACAGAGGGTGGTGGTTGATGGCAAATGTTCATCCTGGAGTTTAGTTACTAGTGGTGTACCGCAAGGATCTGTTTTGGGGCCACTGCTGTTTGTCATTTTTATAAATGACCTGGATGAGGGTGTAGAAGGGTGGGTTAGTAAATTTGCGGATGACACGAAGGTCGGTGGAGTTGTGGATAGTGTCGAAGGATGTTGTAGGGTACAGAGGGACATAGATAGGCTGCAGAGCTGGGCTGAGAGATGGCAAATGGAGTTTAATGTGGAAAAGTGTGAGGTGATTCACTTTGGAAGGAGTAACAGGAATGCAGAGTCCTGGGCTAATGGGAAGATTCTTGGTAGTGTAGATGAACAGAGAGATCTTGGTGTCCATGTACATAAATCCCTGAAAGTTGCTACCCAGGTTAATAGGGCTGTTAAGAAGGCATATGGTGTGTTAGCTTTTATTAGTAGGGGGATCGAGTTTCGGAGCCACGAGGTCATGCTGCAGCTGTACAAAACTCTGGTGAGACCGCACCTGGAGTATTGCGTGCAGTTCTGGTCACCGCATTATAGGAAGGATGTGGAAGCTTTGGAAAGGGTGCAGAGGAGATTTACTAGGATGTTGCCTGGTATGGAGGGAAGGTCTTACGAGGAAAGGCTGAGGGACCTGAGGTTGTTTTCGTTGGAGAGAAGGAGGAGGAGAGGTGACTTAATAGAAACATATAAGATAATCAGAGGGTTAGATAGGGTGGATAGTGAGAGTCTTTTTCCTCGGATGGTGATGGCAAACACGAGGGGACATAGCTTTAAGTTGAGGGGTGATAGATATAGGACAGATGTGAGAGGTAGTTTCTTTACTCAGAGAGTAGTAGGGGCGTGGAACGCCCTGCCTGCAACAGTAGTAGACTCGCCAACTTTAAGGGCATTTAAGTGGTCATTGGATAGACACATGGATGAAAATGGAATAGTGTAGGTCAGATGGTTTCACAGGTCGGCGCAACATCGAGGGCTGAAGGGCCTGTACTGCGCTGTAATGTTCTAATTCTAATTCTAAATTCTAATTATGGAGAGAGTGGGACAGTGGGATGAGCACTTCCATCACCTCCCCCTTGTGGTGAACCAGTTGATTGTCTCTCTGTTTATATCTTTGTTTCCATCTTCAACTGCAACTCTTTTTTCATGTGAATCTCTTCACTGTACACGGAGTCACCTTCATAGATTCCAGGTATTCTGTCGCAATGTGCAGCATTTTCTTGTCTTTTTACAGAGGTGTGAATGTTCTGTCAGGCCGTTGTAAATGAAGTCGATTAATCATTAACAAACCACCTGTGCTCTCTGGAAATCAAGGTACTTACTCAGGAGATTCGGGATCAGTCGGAGATGGTCGATGAGGCTGTGAGGAGCGGAGAGCGGTTGATCAAAGAGCTCCCAGGTAATTACACCCAGTGTGTGGTGTTACCACCAGGTGAGCAATGTCTAGGGATCTGTTACTATCTTCTCCTGGTCTTATTGTAACAGGGTTTAATTTTAAACACACTGTGTTTTGAGGTCCCCTTTTTTGTGAATCCTTGTTCACAGTTTCCAATTATAAGGCATATAAATGAGCACACACAGGCTTTCTTTGGTTTGAAGCAGAAAGAGGAAATTTATTGAAACCTTAAAACTTAAATTCTAATACAGTTCATGCCTACGGATATATGACACACCCATGTTAGCATGCAGAAGGAAAGATAAGGACAATAGTTTGAGGCAATATCTTGTTACTGTTTCTCAAGCTCGCTGTAGTCCTTGATTGAAGATATGGTCTTGCGTTTCGTTGGGGTCCAGTAGTCTTCTAAACACCTTGTTCACGTAGGAAACTGTTCATTCTTTGAGTTTCACTTGTTTTCACAAGATTCAGTTCCATGAGAAGATATGGAAATAGGCAGGCAGGAGAGGAGATGTTCTCAGTCCATGAGCAGCATTCTGACTCAATCCATTGTTGGGAGTTTAAATTCAATAAACTCCCAGGATGCTCAGCAGGTTAGTCATGTGACTAGCTCCTTATATGGAACAGTCTCTTCACATCCTTCACTGGAAGTTCAAATCCAAAAGCTCCAGCCAGCCAGTCATGTGGCTGAAACAGGTTTGGCCACTTCTATGTATTGGACAAAAAGGGATTGGCTCCCTTTGTTTACACATTGTCTGGTACTATGCAAATGTCCGTCCTGTCAGAGATTGCAATTTTTAAAGTTTTAATGTTCATGTGGCAAAATAATATGTGCCTCAGTCTTATCAGGTGGAGTTTGCTTGACAGTGGGGTATTTACACCCGGTGTGAGGGGTATTTACACCCGGTGTGTGGGGTATTTACACCCGGTGTGTGGAGTATTTACACCCAGTGTGTGGAGTATTTACACCCGGTGTGTGGGGTATTTACACTCGGTGTGTGGGGTATTTACACCCGGTGTGAGGGGCATTTACACCCGGTGTGTGGGGTATTTACACTCTGTGTGTGGGGTATTTACACCCGGTGTGTGGGGTATTTACACCCGGTGTGTGGAGTATTTACACCCGGTGTGTGGGGTAAATACATCCGGTGTGAGGGGTATTTACACCCGGTGTGTGGAGTATTTACACCCGGTGTGTGGGGTAAATACATCCGGTGTGAGGGGTAATTACACCCGGTGTGTGGGGCATTTACACCCGGTTTGTGGGGTATTTACACCGGGTGTGTGGGGTAATTACACCCGGTGTGAGAGGTATTTACACCCGGTGTGAGGGGTATTTACACCCGGTGTTAGGGGTATTTACACCCGGTGTTAGGGGTATTTACACCCGGTGTGAGGGGTATTTACACCCGGTGTGAGGGGTATTTACACCCGGTGTGTGGGGTATTTACACTCGGTGTGTGGGGTATTTACACTCTGTGTGTGGGGTATTTACACCCGGTGTGTGGGGTATTTACACCCGGTGTGAGGGGTATTTACACCCGGTGTGTGGGGTAATTACACCCGGTGTGAGAGGTATTTACACCCGGTGTGAGGGGTATTTACACCCGGTGTTAGGGGTATTTACACCCGGTGTTAGGGGTATTTACACCCGGTGTGTGGGGTATTTACACTCTGTGTGTGGGGTATTTACACTCGGTGTGTGGGGTATTTACACTCTGTGTGTGGGGTATTTACACCCGGTGTGAGGGGTATTTACACCCGGTGTGTGGGGTATTTACACCCGGTGTGTGGGGTAATTACACCCGGTGTGAGAGGTATTTACACCCGGTGTGAGGGGTATTTACACCCGGTGTTAGGGGTATTTACACCCGGTGTTAGGGGTATTTACACTCGGTGTGAGAGGTAATTACACCCGGTGTGTGGGGTATTTACACCCGGTGTGTGGGGTAAATACATCCTGTGTGAGGGGTATTTACACCCGGTGTGTGGGGCATTTACACCCGGTTTGTGGGGTATTTACACCGGGTGTGTGGGGTAATTACACCCGGTGTGAGAGGTATTTACACCCGGTGTGAGGGGTATTTACACCCGGTGTTAGGGGTATTTACACCCGGTGTTAGGGGTATTTACACTCGGTGTGAGAGGTCATTACACCCGGTGTGAGGGGTATTTACACCCGGTGTGAGGGGTATTTACACCCGGTGTGTGGGGTATTTACACTCTGTGTGTGGGGTATTTACACTCGGTGTGTGGGGTATTTACACTCTGTGTGTGGGGTATTTACACCCGGTGTGTGGGGTATTTACACCCGGTGTGTGGGGTATTTACACCCGGTGTGAGGGGTATTTACATCTGGTGTGTGGGGTATTTACACCCGGTGTGTGGGGTAATTACACCCGGTGTGTGGGGTATTTACGCCCGGTGTGAGGGGTATTTACACCCGGTGTGAGGGTTATTTACACCCGGTGTGAGGGGTATTTACACCCGGTGTATGGGGTAATTTCACCCGGTGTGTGGGGTATTTACACCCGGTGTGAGGGGTATTTACACCCGGTGTGAGGGTTATTTACACCCGGTGTATGGGGTAATTTCACCCGGTGTGAGGGGTAATTACACCCGGTGTGAGGGGTATTTACACCCAGTGTGAGGGGTATTTAGAACAAAGAACAAAGAAAATTACAGCACAAGAACAGGCCCTTCGGCCCTCCAAGCCTGCGCCGATCCAGATCCTCTATCTAAACATGTCGCCTATTTTCTAAGGGTCTGTATCTCTTTGCTTCCTGCCCATTCATGTATCTGTCTAGATACATCTTAAAAGACGCTATCGTGCCCGCGTCTACCACCTCCGCTGGCAACGTGTTCCAGGCACCCACCACCCTCTGCGTAAAGAACTTTCTACGCATATCCCCCCTAAACTTTTCCCCTCTCACTTTGAACTCGTGACCCCTAGTAATTGAATCCCCCACTCTGGGAAAAAGCTTCTTGCTATCCACCCTGTCTATACCTCTCATGATTTTGTACACCTCAATCAGGTCCCCCCTCAACCTCCGTCTTTCTAATGAAAATAATCCTAATCTACTCAACCTCTGTTCATAGCTAGCGCCCTCCATACCAGGCAACATCCTGGTGAACCTTCTCTGCACCCTCTCCAAAGACTCCACATCCTTTTGGTAATGTGGCGACCAGAACTGCACGCAGTATTCCAAATGTGGCCAAACCAAAGTCCTATACAACTGTAACATGACCTGCCAACTCTTGTACTCAATACCCCGTCCGATGAAGTAAAGCATGCCGTATGCCTTCTTGACCACTCTATTTACCTGCGTTGCCACCTTCAGGGAACAATGGACCTGAACACCCAAATCTCTCTGTACATCAATTTTCCCCAGGACTTTTCCATTTACTGTATAGTTCACTCTTGAATTGGATCTTCCAAAATGCATCACCTCGCATTTGCCCTGATTGAACTCCATCTGCCATTTCTCTGCCCAACTCTCCAGTCTATCTATATTCTGCTGTATTCTCTGACAGTCCCCTTCACTATCTGCTACTCCACCAATCTTAGTGTCGTCTGCAAACTTGCTAATCAGACCACCTATACTTTCCTCCAAATCATTAATGTATATCACAAACAACAGTGGTCCCAGCACGGATCCCTGTGGAACACCACTGGTCACACGTCTCCATTTTGAGAAACTCCCTTCTACTGCTACTCTCTGTCTCCTGTTGCCCAGCCAGTTCTTTATCCATCTAGCTAGTACACCCTGGACCCCAAGCGCCTTCACTTTCTCCATCAGCCTACCATGGGGAACCTTATCAAACGCCTTACTGAAGTCCATGTATATGACATCGACAGCCCTTCCCTCATCAATCAACTTTGTCACTTCCTCAAAGAATTCTATTAAGTTGGTAAGACATGACCTTCCCTGCACAAAACCATGTTGCCTATCACTGATAAGCCCATTTTCTTCCAAATGGGAATAGATCCTATCCCTCAGTATCTTCTCCAGCAACTTCCCTACCACTGACGTCAGGCTCACCGGTCTATAATTACCTGGATTTTCCCTGCTACCCTTCTTAAACAAGGGGACAACATTAGCAATTCTCCAGTCCTCCGGGACCTCACCCGTGTTTAAGGATGCTGCAAAGATATCTGTTAAGGCCCCAGCTATTTCCTCTCTCGCTTCCCACAGAACCTGGGATAGATCCCATCCGGACCTGGGGACTTGTGTGGGGTAATTTCACCCGGTGTAAGGGGTATTTACACCCGGTGTGTGGGGTAATTACACCTGTTGTGTGGGATAATAACACCCGGTGTGTGGGGTAATTTCATCCGGTGGGTGGGGTAATTTCATCCGGTGTGTGGGGTAATTACAGCCGGTGTGAGGGTTAATTACACCCGGTGTGTGGGGTAATTACACCCGGTGTGTGGGGTAATTACACCCGGTGTGTGGGGTATTTACACCCGGTGTGTGGGGTAATTACACCCGGTGTGTGGGGTATTTACACCCGGTGTGTGGGGTAATTACACCGGTGTGTGGGGTAATTTCAACCGGTGTGAGGGGTATTTACACCCGGTGTGTGGGGTAATTACACCCGGTGTGAGGGGTATTTACAGCCGGTGTGTGGGGTAATTACACCCGGTGTGTGGGGTAATTACACCCGGTGTGTGGGGTAATTTCACCCGGTGTGTGGGGTAATTACACCCGGTGTGTGGGGTAATTACACCCGGTGTGAGGGGTAATTTCACCCGGTGTGTGGGGTAATTTCACCCGGTGTGAGGGGTAATTACACCCGGTGTGTGGGGTAATTTCACCCGGTGTGTGGGGTAATTTCACCCGGTGTGTGGGGTAATTTCACCCGGTGTGTGGGGTATTTACACCCGGTGTGTGGGGTAATTACACCCGGTGTGTGGGGTAATTACACCCGGTGTGAGGGGTAATTTCACCCTGTGTGTGGGGCAATTACACCCGGTGTGTGGGGTAATTACACCCGGTGTGCGGGGTAATTACACCCGGTGTGCGGGGTAATTTCACCCGGTGTGTGGGGTAATTACACCCGGTGTGAGGGGTAATTTCACCCGGTGTGTGGGGTAATTTCACCCGGTGTGAGGGGTAATTACACCCGGT
This sequence comes from Heterodontus francisci, assembly GCF_036365525.1. NCBI lineage: Eukaryota > Metazoa > Chordata > Chondrichthyes > Heterodontiformes > Heterodontidae > Heterodontus > Heterodontus francisci. The sequence continues at coordinate 125,082 of NW_027141008.1, forward strand.
GTGTGGGGTAATTTCACCCGGTGTGTGGGGTAATTTCACCCGGTGTGTGGGGTAATTTCACCCGGTGTGTGGGGTATTTACACCCGGTGTGTGGGGTAATTACACCCGGTGTGTGGGGTAATTACACCCGGTGTGAGGGGTAATTTCACCCGGTGTGTGGGGCAATTACACCCGGTGTGTGGGGTAATTACACCCGGTGTGCGGGGTAATTACACCCGGTGTGCGGGGTAATTTCACCCGGTGTGTGGGGTAATTTCACCCGGTGTGTGGGGTAATTACACCCGGTGTGTGGGGTAATTACACCCGGTGTGTGGGGTAATTACACCCGGTGTGCGGGGTAATTACACCCGGTGTGTGGGGTAATTTCACCCGGTGTGCGGGGTAATTACAGCCGGTGTGTGGGGTAATTTCACCCGGTGTGTGGGGTAATTACACCCGGTGTGTGGGGTAATTTCACCCGGTGTGTGGGGTAATTTCACCTGGTGTGCGGGGTAATTTCACCCGGTGTGCAGGGTAATTTCACCCGGTGTGTGGGGTAATTTCACCCGGTGTGAGGGGTAATTACACCCGGTGTGTGGGGTAATTTCACCCGGTGTGAGGGGTAATTACACCCAGTGTGTGGGGTAATTTCACCCGGTGTGAGGGGTAATTACACCCGGTGTGTGGGGTAATTTCACCCGGTGTGTGGGGTAATTACACCCGGTGTGTGGGGTAATTTCACCCGGTGTGTGGGGTAATTACACCCGGTGTGTGGGGTAATTTCACCCGGTGTGTGGGGTAATTTCACCCGGTGTGTGGGGTAATTACACCCGGTGTGTGGGGTAATTTCACCCGGTGTGCGGGGTAATTTCACCCGGTGTGTGGGGTAATTTCACCCGGTGTGTGGGGTAATTACACCCGGTGTGCGGGGTAATTACACCCGGTGTGCGGGGTAATTTCACCCGGTGTGTGGGGTAATTTCACCCGGTGTGTGGGGTAATTACACCCGGTGTGCGGGGTAATTACACCCGGTGTGCGGGGTAATTTCACCCGGTGTGTGGGGTAATTTCACCCGGTGTGAGGGGTAATTTCACCCGGTGTGTGGGGTAATTACACCCGGTGTGTGGGGTAATTTCACCCGGTGTGTGGGGTAATTTCAACCGGTGTGTGGGGTAATTACACCCGGTGTGCGGGGTAATTACACCCGGTGTGCGGGGTAATTTCACCCGGTGTGCGGGGTAATTTCACCCGGTGTGTGGGGTAATTACACCCGGTGTGTGGGGTAATTTCACCCGGTGTGCGGGGTAATTTCACCCGGTGTGCGGGGTAATTACACCCGGTGTGTGGGGTAATTACACCCGGTGTGTGGGGTAATTACACCCGTTGTGTGGGGTAATTACACCCGGTGTGTGGGGTAATTACACCCGGTGTGTGGGGTAATTTCACCCGGTGTGTGGGGTAATTTCACCCGGTGTGCGGGGTAATTTCACCCGGTGTGCGGGGTAATTTCACCCGGTGTGCGGGGTAATTACACCCGGTGTGCGGGGTAATTTCACCCGGTGTGCGGGGTAATTTCACCCGGTGTGTGGGGTAATTTCACCCGGTGTGCGGGGTAATTTCACCCGGTGTGTGGGGTAATTACACCCGGTGTGTGGGGTAATTACACCCGGTGTGTGGGGTAATTTCACCCGGTGTGTGGGGTAATTACACCCGGTGTGTGGGGTAATTTCACCCGGTGTGTGGGGTAATTACACCCGGTGTGTGGGGTAATTACACCCGGTGTGTGGGGTAATTTCACCCGGTGTGCGGGGTAATTTCACCCGGTGTGCGGGGTAATTTCACCCGGTGTGCGGAGTAATTTCACCCGGTGTGCGGGGTAATTTCACCCGGTGTGTGGGGTAATTACACCCGGTGTGTGGGGTAATTTCACCCGGTGTGCGGGGTAATTTCACCCGGTGTGTGGGGTAATTACACCCGGTGTGTGGGGTAATTTCACCCGGTGTGCGGGGTAATTACACCCGGTGTGTGGGGTAATTACACCCGGTGTGTGGGGTAATTACACCCGGTGTGTGGGGTAATTACACCCGGTGTGTGGGGTAATTACAGCCGGTGTGTGGGGTAATTTCACCCGGTGTGTGGGGTAATTACACCCGGTGTGTGGGGTAATTACACCCGGTGTGTGGGGTAATTACACCCGGTGTGTGGGGTAATTTCACCCGGTGTGCGGGGTAATTACACCCGGTGTGTGGGGTAATTACACCCGGTGTGTGGGGTAATTACACCCGGTGTGTGGGGTAATTTCACCCGGTGTGTGGGGTAATTACACCCGGTGTGTGGGGTAATTACACCCGGTGTGTGGGGTAATTACACCCGGTGTGTGGGGTAATTTCACCCGGTGTGTGGGGTAATTTCACCCGGTGTGTGGGGTAATTACACCCGGTGTGTGGGGTAATTTCACCCGGTGTGTGGGGTAATTTCACCCGGTGTGTGGGGTAATTACAGCCGGTGTGTGGGGTAATTTCACCCGGTGTGTGGGGTAATTACAGCCGGTGTGTGGGGTAATTTCACCCGGTGTGTGGGTTAATTACACCTGGTGTGTGGGGTAATTACAGCCGGTGTGTGGGGTAATTTCACCCGTTGTGTGGGGTAATTACACCCGGTGTGTGGGGTAATTACACCCGGTGTGTGGGGTAATTACACCCGGTGTGTGGGGTAATTACAGCCGGTGTGTGGGGTAATTACAGCCGGTGTGTGGGGTAATTTCACCCGGTGTGTGGGGTAATTTCACCCGGTGTGTGGGGTAATTTCACCCGGTGTGTGGGGTAATTACACCCGGTGTGTGGGGTAATTTCACCCGGTGTGTGGGGTAATTTCACCCGGTGTGTGGGGTAATTACAGCCGGTGTGTGGGGTAATTTCACCCGGTGTGTGGGGTAATTACAGCCGGTGTGTGGGGTAATTTCACCCGGTGTGTGGGTTAATTACACCTGGTGTGTGGGGTAATTACAGCCGGTGTGTGGGGTAATTTCACCCGTTGTGTGGGGTAATTACACCCGGTGTGTGGGGTAATTACAGCCGGTGTGTGGGGTAATTTCACCCGTTGTGTGGGGTAATTACACCCGGTGTGTGGGGTAATTACAGCCGGTGTGTGGGGTAATTTCACCCGTTGTGTGGGGTAATTACACCCGGTGTGTGGGGTAATTACACCCGGTGTGTGGGGTAATTTCACCCGTTGTGTGGGGTAATTACACCCGGTGTGTGGGGTAATTACACCCGGTGTGTGGGGTAATTACACCCGGTGTGCGGGGTAATTTCACCCGTTGTGTGGGGTAATTACACTCGGTGTGTGGGGTAATTACACCCGGTGTGTGGGGTAATTACACCCGGTGTGTGGGGTAATTTCACCCGGTGTGTGGGGTAATTTCACCCGGTGTGCGGGGTAATTTCACCCGGTGTGTGGGGTAATTACACCCGGTGTGTGGGGTAATTTCACCCGTTGTGTGGGGTAATTACACCCGGTGTGTGGGGTAATTACACCCGGTGTGTGGGGTAATTACACCCGGTGTGTGGGGTAATTTCACCCGGTGTGTGGGGTAATTACACCCGGTGTGTGGGGTAATTTCACCCGGTGTGTGGGGTAATTTCACCCGGTGTGTGGGGTAATTTCACCCGGTGTGCGGGGTAATTTCACCCGGTGTGTGGGGTAATTTCACCCGGTGTGCGGGGTAATTTCACCCGGTGTGCGGGGTAATTACACCCGGTGTGTGGGGTAATTACACCCGGTGTGTGGGGTAATTACACCCGGTGTGTGGGGTAATTTCACCCGGTGTGTGGGGTAATTACACCCGTTGTGTGGGGTAATTACACCCGGTGTGTGGGGTAATTACACCCGGTGTGTGGGGTAATTTCACCCGGTGTGCGGGGTAATTTCACCCGGTGTGCGGGGTAATTTCACCCGGTGTGTGGGGTAATTTCACCCGGTGTGCGGGGTAATTTCACCCGGTGTGTGGGGTAATTACACCCGGTGTGTGGGGTAATTACACCCGGTGTGTGGGGTAATTACAGCCGGTGTGTGGGGTAATTTCACCCGGTGTGTGGGGTAATTACACCCGGTGTGTGGGGTAATTACACCCGGTGTGTGGGGTAATTACACCCGGTGTGTGGGGTAATTTCACCCGGTGTGCGGGGTAATTACACCCGGTGTGTGGGGTAATTACACCCGGTGTGTGGGGTAATTACACCCGGTGTGTGGGGTAATTTCACCCGGTGTGTGGGGTAATTACACCCGGTGTGTGGGGTAATTTCACCCGGTGTGAGGGGTAATTTCACCCGGTGTGTGGGGTAATTTCACCCGGTGTGTGGGGTAATTACAGCCGGTGTGTGGGGTAATTTCACCCGGTGTGTGGGGTAATTACAGCCGGTGTGTGGGGTAATTACACCCGGTGTGCGGGGTAATTACACCCGGTGTGTGGGGTAATTTCACCCGGTGTGTGGGGTAATTTCACCCGGTGTGTGGGGTAATTTCACCCGGTGTGTGGGGTAATTACAGCCGGTGTGTGGGGTAATTACACCCGGTGTGCGGGGTAATTACACCCGGTGTGTGGGGTAATTACACCCGGTGTGTGGGGTAATTACACCCGGTGTGCGGGGTAATTTCACCCGGTGTGCGGGGTAATTTCACCCGGTGTGTGGGGTAATTACACCCGGTGTGTGGGGTAATTTCACCCGGTGTGTGGGGTAATTTCACCCGGTGTGTGGGGTAATTTCACCCGGTGTGTGGGGTAATTACAGCCGGTGTGTGGGGTAATTACACCCGGTGTGCGGGGTAATTACACCCGGTGTGTGGGGTAATTACACCCGTTGTGCGGGGTAATTTCACCCGGTGTGCGGGGTAATTTCACCCGGTGTGTGGGGTAATTACACCCGGTGTGTGGGGTAATTACACCCGGTGTGTGGGGTAATTTCACCCGGTGTGTGGGGTAATTTCACCCGGTGTGTGGGGTAATTACACCCGGTGTGTGGGGTAATTACACCCGGTGTGTGGGGTAATTACACCCGGTGTGTGGGATAATTACACCCGGTGTGTGGGGTAATTACACCCGGTGTGTGGGTTAATTACACCCGGTGTGTGGGGTAATTACAGCCGGTGTGTGGGGTAATTACACCCGGTGTGTGGGGTAATTACACCCGGTGTGTGGGATAATTACACCCGTTGTGTGGGGTAATTACACCCGGTGTGTGGGGTAATTTCACCCGGTGTGTGGGGTAATTTCACCCGGTGTGTGGGGTAATTACACCCGGTGTGTGGGGTAATTACACCCGGTGTGTGGGGTAATTACACCCGGTGTGTGGGGTAATTACACCCGGTGTGTGGGTTAATTACACCCGGTGTGTGGGATAATTACACCCGGTGTGTGGGGTAATTACACCCGGTGTGTGGGGTAATTACACCCGGTGTGTGGGGTAATTACACCCGGTGTGCCTGATGACCACATGAGTGCAGTCTGTGACCATTATAACCAATGGCCCTCTGGGCCTGGCTGTGAGAGTCTGTCCTGAAACGGACATACTCACTGGCCCTCCGGTGCAGGACATTGGTGACCTCCCTGATGCAGCGGTGCATTGCTGACTGTGTGACCCCACAAAGGTCCCTGGTGGGCCCCTGAAATGCTGCAGAGGCATCAGGCTTGAGAACTGCTGCCACTATGAGGAGCAAAGGCATGGGATGTCCACTGGAGCCCATGGGCTGCAGGTCATCCTTGTGCAGGGCACAGCGAGGTGCCACTACTCTCTCTATCTGCGCAATCGCCTCTGACACTGGCGCTCTGACATCCAATGGCATGTCATGTGGAGCCTGTAGATACATGGCAACCGTAATGACGGACTCCGCTTGGGGGCTGCTGCTCACGACCGGGGGCTTCTACGTGGACTGCTCCTGCCTGTTGATATTGCCTCTGGTGCAAATGGATCCTCACGTGCAGATGATCACACAATGTAGGATGAGCCAGACCTATTTCCATGTGATAAATAAAGTTGAACCCTGCATGTATTTGAAGGTTCCTAACAGGACAGGGATTGGTGTTGACGGGTACATCAGCTGCTTTCCTGGATCAACTATGTGGCGTGCCATGGCATTGCCCATCTTGGCCAACACTCAGAGTGGCACAGCATGAAGAACAAAGAACAGGACAGCACAGGAACAGGCCATTCGGCCCTCCAAGCCTGCGCCGATTTTGATGCCTGCCAAAACTAAAACCTTCTGCACTTCCGGGATCCATATCCCTCTATTCCCATCCTATTCATGTATTTGTCAAGATGCCTCTTAAACATCGTTATCGTACCTGCTTCCACCACCTCCCCCGGCATCAAGTTCCAGGCACTCACCACCCTCTGTATAAAGAACTTGCCTCGCACATCCCCTCTAAACTTTCCCCCTCTCACCTGAAACCGATGTCCCCGACATGTCACCCTGGGAAAAAGCTTCTGACTATCCAATCTGTCCATGCTGCTCATAACTTTGTAAACCTCTATCATGTCGCCCCTCCACCTCCGTCGTTCCAGTGAAAACAATCAGAGTTTATCCAACCGCTCCTCATAGCTAATGCCCTCCAGACCAGGCAACATCCTGGTAAACCTCCTCTGTACCCTCTCCAAAGCCTCCACGTCCTTCTGGTAGTGTGGCGACCAGAATTGCACACAATATTCTAAGTGTGGCCTAAAGTTCTGTACAGCTGCAGCATGACTTGCCAAATTTTATACTCTATGCCCCGACCGATGAAGGCAAGCAAGCCGTATGCCTTCTTGAGTACCTTATCCACCTGCGTTGCCACTTTCAGTGACCTGTGGACCTGTACGCCCAGATCTCTCTGCCTGTCAATACTCCTAAGGGTTCTGCCATTTACTGTATACTTCCCACCTGCATTAGACCTTCCAAAATGCATTACCTCACATTTGTCCGGACTAAACTCCATCTGCCACTTCTCCACCCAAGTCTCCAACCGATCTATATCCTGCTGTATCCTCTGACAATCCTCATCATTATCCGCAACTCCACCAACCTTTGTGTCGTCCGCAAACTTACTAATCAGACCAGCTACATTTTCCTCCAAATCATTTATATATACTACAAACAGCAAAGGTCCCAGCACTGATCCCTGCGGAACACCACTAGTCACATCCCTCCATTCAGAAAAACACCCTTCCACTGCAACCCTCTGTCTTCGATGACCGAGCCAGTTCTGTATCCATCTTGCCAGCTCCCCTCTGATCCCGTGTGACTTCACCTTTTGTACCAGTCTGCCATGAGGGACCTTGTCAAAGGCTTTACTGAAGTCCATACAGACAACATCCACTGCCCTTCCTTCATCAATCATCTTCTTCATTTCCTCACGACCTCCCCTTCACAAAACTTTGCTGCCTCTCACTAATAAGTTTGTTTGTTTCCAAATGGGAGTAAATCCTGTCCCGAAGAATCCTCTCTAATAATTTCCCTACCACTGACGTAAGGCTCACCGGCCTATAATTTTCTGGATTATCCTGCTACCCTTCTTAAACAAAAGACCAACATTGGCTATTCTCCAGTCCTCTGGGACCTCACCTGTAGCCAATGGGCGGCACAGTGGCGCAGTGGTTAGCACCGCAGCCTCACAGCTCCAGCGACCCGGGTTCAATTCTGGGTACTGCCTGTGTGGAGTTTGCAAGTTCTCCCCGCGTCTGCGTGGGTTTTCTCCGGGTGCTTCGGTTTCCTCCCACAAGCCAAAAGACTTGCAGGTTGGTAGGTAAATTGGCCATTATAAATTGTCTCTAGTATAGGTAGGTGGTAGGGAAATATAGGGACAGGTGGGGATGTGGTAGGAATATGGGATTAGTGTGGGATTAGTATAAATGGGTGGTTGATGGTTGGCACAGACCCGTTGGGCCGAAGGGCCTGTTTCAGTGCTGTATCTCTAAATTAAACTAAACCAAACAATGAGGATGCAAAGATTTCTGTCAAGGCCCCAGCAATTTCCTCCCTTGCCTCCCACAGTATTCTGGGGTAGATCCCATCAGGCCCTGGGGACTTACCTACCTTAATGCTTTGCAAGACGCCCAACACCTCCTCCTTTTTGATAATGAGATACTGAGACTATCTACACTCCCTTCCCTCGGCTCATCATCCACCAAGTCCTTTTCTTTGGTGAATACTGATGCAAAGTACTCATTTAGCACCTCGCCCATTTCCTCTGGCTCCACACATAGATTCCCATCTCTGTCCTTGAGTGGGCCAACCCTTTCCCTGGTTACCCTCTTGCTCTTTATATACGTCTAAAAAGCCTTGGGATTTTCCTTAATCCTGTTTGCCAATGACTTTTCATGACCCCTTTATGCCCTCCTAACTCCTTGCTTAAGTTCCTTCCTACTGTCTTTATATTCCTCAAGGGCTTCGTCTGTTCCTAGCCTTCCAGCCCTTACAAATGCTTCCTTTTTCTTTTTGACGAGGCTTACATTATCCCATGTTATCCAAGGTTCCCGAAACTTGCCAAACTTGTCTTTCTTCCTCACAGGAACATGCTGGTCCTAGATTCTAATCAGCTGACGTTTGAAAGACTCCCACATGTCAGATGTTGATTTACCCTCAAACAGCCGCCCCGAATCTAAATTCTTCAGTTCCTGCCTAATATTGTTATAATTAGCCTTCCCCCAATTTAGCACCTTCACCCGAGGACTACTCTTATCCTTATCCACAAGTACCTTAAAACTTATGGAATTATGGTCACTGTTCCTGAAATGCTCCCCTACTGAAACTTCGACCACCTGGCTGGGCCCATTCCCCAATACCAGGTCCAGTACGGCCCCATCCCTAGTTGGACTATCTACATATTGTTTCAAGAAGCCCTCCTGGATGCTCCTTACAAATTCTGCCCCATCCAAGCCCCGAGCACTAAGTGAGTCCCAGTCAATATAGGGGAAGTTAAAATCACCCACCACTACAACCCTGTTACCTTTACATCTTTCCAAAATCTGCCTACATATCTGCTCCTCTACTTCCCGCTGGCTGTTGGGAGGCCTGTAGTAAACTCCCAACATCGTGACTGCACCATTCCTCTTCCTGAGCTCCACCCATATTGCCTCGCTGCATGACCCCTCCGAGGTGTCCTCCCGCAGTACAGCTGTGATATTCTCCTTAACCAGTAATGCAACTCCCCCACCCATTTTACATCCCCCTCTATCCCGCCTGAAGCTTCTAAATCCCGGAACATTTAGCTGCCAATCCTGTCCTTCCCTCAACCAAGTCTCTGTAATAGCAACAACATCATAGTTCCAAGTACTAATCCAAGCTCTAAGTTCATCTGCCTTACCTGTTATACTTCTCGCATTGAAACAAATGCACTTCAGACCACCAGTCCCGCTGTGCTCAGCAACATCTCCCTGCCTACTCTTCCTCTTAGTCCTACTGGCCTTATTTACTATGTCCTCCTCATTTACTTCACTTGCTGTCCTACTGCTCTGGTTCCCACCCCCCTGCCACACTAGTTTAAACCCTCCCGAGTGAGGCTAGCAAACCTCGCAGCCAGGATATTTGTGCCCCTCCAGTTTAGATGCAACCCGTCCTTCTTGTACAGGTCCCATCTGTCCCTGAAGAGATCCCAATGGTCCAGATATCTGAAACCCTCCCTTCTACACCAGCTGCTCAGCCACGTGTTTAGCTGCACTATCTTCCTATTTCTAGCCTCACTGGCACGTGGCACAGGGAGTAATCCCGAGATTACAACCCTAGAGGTCCTGTCTTTTAACTTTCTACCTAACGCCCGAAACTCCCCCTGCAGGACCTCGTCACTCTTCCTGCCTTTGTCGTTGGTACCAATGTGTACCACAACCTCTGGCTGTTCACCCTCCCCCTTCAGAATGCCCCCTGTCCGTTCAGAGACATCCTTGACCCTGGCACCAGGGAGGCAACATACTATCCTGGAGTCTCTCTCACGTCCACAGAAGCGTCTATCTGTGTCCCTGACTATAGAGTCCCCTATAACTATTGCTCTTCTGTGCTTGATTCGTAAGTTTGCAGATGACACCAAAGTTGGTGGTATAGTGGACAGTGATGAAGGTTGTCTAAGTTTACAACAGGATATAGATCAACTGGGAAAGTGGGCAAGGGATTGGCAAATGGAATTTAACGCAGACAAGTGCGAAGTGATGCATTTTGGGAAGTTAAACCAGGGCAGGACATATACAGTGAATGGCAGGGCCCTGGGGAGTGTTGTTGAGCAGAGAGACCTTGGGGTGCAAGTACATAGTTTCCTGAAAGTGGCAACACAGGTAGACAGGGTGGTGAAGAAGGTGTATGGCATGCTTGCCTTCATCGGCTGAGGCATTGAGTACAAGAGTTGGGACGTCATGTTACAGTTGTACATAACGTTGGTTAGGCCGCATTTGGAGTACTGTGTGCAGTTCTGGTCGCCGCACTACAGGAAAGATGTGATTAAGCTCGAGAGGATGCAGAAAAGATTCACAAGGATGTTGCCTGGTTTGGAGGGCTTGAGTTATAAAGAGAGATTGGATAGGCTGGGTCTGTTTTCCCTGGAGCGAAGGAGGCTGTGAGGGGACATGATAGAGGTATATAAAATTATGAGAGGCATAGATAGGGTAGATTGCCAGAGTCTGTTTCCCATGGTAGGGGTGACTAAAACTAGAGGGCATAGATTTAAGGTGAGAGGGAGGAGGTTTAAAGGGGATCAAAGGGGTAAATTTTTCACACAAAGAATAGTGGGTATCTGGAATGAACTGCCTGAGGAGGTGGTGGAGGCAGGAACAGTAGCGACATTTAAGAGGCATCTGGACAGGTGCTTGAATGAGCAAGGCATAGAGGGATATGGAATTAATGCAGGCAGGTGGGATTAGTATAGATAGGCATTATGGTCGGCATGGACGTGGTGGGCCGAAGGGCCTGTTTCTGTGCTGTACGACTGTATGACTCTATGACTCTGAACGACAGACGAAGGAGAGGTTAAAAAGTGTGCAGCACAGGAATTTGGCAGTGTTAAAGGGTATTTATTTAAGTGCAAGGAGTATAGTAAATAAAGCCGATGAGCTGAGGGTCCAGATATACACATGGCAACACGATATCGTTGCTCTAACGGAAACTTGGCTCAAAGAAGGGCAAGAATGGCAGCTCAACATCCCTGGATATAGAGTTTTCAGGCAGGATAGAAAGGGGGATAAAAAAGGAGGGGGTGTAGCATTATTAGTTAAAGAATCAATTACTGCTGTGAGGAGGGATGATATGTGAAACGAATCATCAAATGAGGCCATATGGGTGGAGATCAAAAATAAAAAAGGGGCATCCACATTACTAGGAGTGTACTATAGACCCCCAAATAGTGAGAGGGAGATAGAAGAACAAATATGTCGGCAAATTTCTGAGTGCAAAAACTATAGGCCAATAATAGTTGGGGATTTCAACTACCCCAATATCAACTGGGATACAAATCGTGTGAAAGGCACAGAGGACACAAAAGTCTTGAACTGCATTCAAGAGAACTGTAAAATAAAAGCAAAATACTGTGGATGCTGAAAATCTGAAATAAAAACAAGAAATGCTGGAAATACTCAGCAGGTCCGGCAGCATCTGTGGAGAGAGAAGCAGAGTTAACGTTTCAGGTCAGTGACAGGGTTCTGAAGAAGGATTATTTACCTGAAATGTTAACTCTGCTTCTCTCTCCACAGATGCTGCCGGACCTGCTGAGTATTTCCAGCATTTCTTGTTTTTATTCAAGAGAACTGTTTTAGCCAGCACGTAACAAGCCCAAAGAGACGGGGCGCAATTCTAGATTTAGTCTTGTTGTGGCACAACCGCTCAGGACAAAGCCTCCAATCAAAATACCTGATTCTGATTGCGGTGGGAGCAATGCACTGTCAATTCAGTCCTGCCACCCCACAGGTCGCATAGCATATATCTTTAAGCTTTCCAAATCAAAAAAAGCAGCAGCCGAATTGAACAATCTAGTAACCCTGAATGAGGTGAACCAAACTAGGTATCTTTAGATACCAACAAATTAACAGTTCATTAAAAAAACTAAAATCTTAAAGACTACTAAGATAAACCAATATCTAAAGACCTTTTGACTTATTTAAAAAATCTAACTCCCGCATTCGCAAACATATACCAAACTATCAGAAATTTGGTGTTTAATTAGCTGCCCAAAAAAAAAATAGAATAACAAGAAAGTCTTTGCAAATTTATGGTCCTGTTGAAGTGGAGTCTTCCAATGTGGAACAGTCGAAGGTTGCTTGATGTCTTCCATGAATCTTACGATAGGAGTTCAGTGATTACAGTAGGGGAGGCGGTGGCGGAGTGGTATTGTCATTGGACTAGTAACCCAGAGACTCAGGGTATTGCTCTGGGGATATGGGTTCAAATCCCACCATAGCAGAAGGTGGAATTTGTATTCAATTGATAAATCTGGAATTGAAAAGCTAGTCTAATGATGTTCATGAAACCATTGTTCATTGTTGTAAAAACCCATCTGGTTCACTAATGTCCTTTAGGGAAGGAAATCTGCTGTCCTTACCTGAGTCTACATGTGACTCCAGACCCACTGCAATATGGTTGACTCTTACATGCTCTCTGAAATGGCCTAGCAAGCCTCTCAGTTCTAACTGCGAGGAAGTCAATAAGAAAGAATCTGGACAGACCACCCGGCATCGACCTAGGCACCGGAAATGACAACGGCAAACCCAGCCCTGTTGACCCTGCAAAGCCCTCCTTACTAACATCTGGGGGCTTGTGCCAAAGTTGGGAGAGCTGTCCCACAGACTAGTCAAGCAACAGCCTGACATAGTCATACTCACAGAATCATACCTTACAGACAATGTCCAAGGCACCACCATCACCAACCCCGGGTATGTCCTGTCCCACCGGCAGGTCAGACCCACCAGAGGTGGTGGCACACTAGTATAGAGTAGGGAGGGAGTTGCCTTGGGAGTCCTCAACAGCGACTCTGGACCCGATGAATTCTCATGGCATCAGATCAAACATGGAGAAGGAGTGATCACAACTCCCTGACCTTCACTATAGTCATGGAGAGGGACAGGAGCAGACGGGATGGGAAAATATTTAATTGGGGGAGGGGGAATTACAATGCTATTAGGCAGGAACTGGGGAGCTTAAATTGGGAACAGATGTTCTCAGGGAAATGCACGACAGAAATGTGGAGGTTGTTTAGGGAGCACTTGCTGCGACTGCTGGATAGGTTTGTCCCGATGAGGCAAGGAAGGGATGGTAGGGTGAAGGAACCTTGGATGACAAGAGATGTGGAACAGCTAGTCAAGAGGAAGAAGGAAGCTTACTTAAGGTTGAGGAAGCAAGGATCAGACAGGGCTCCAGAGGGTTACAAGGTAGCCAGGAAGGAACTGAAGAATGGACTTAGGAGAGCTAGAAGGGGACATGAAAAAGTCTTGGCGGGTAGGATTAAGTAAAATCCCAAGGCGTTCTACACTTATGTGAGGAACAAGAGGATGGCCAGAGTGAGGGTAGGGCTGATCAGGGATAGTGGAGGGAACTTGTGCCTGGAGTCAGAGGAGGTAGGGGAGGTCCTAAATGAATACTTTGCTTCAGTATTCACTAGTGAGAGGGACCTGGTCGTTTGTGAGGACAGCGTGGAACAGGCTGATATGCTCGAACAGGTTGATGTTAAGAGGGAGGATGTGCTGGAAATTTTGAATGATATGAGGACAGATAAGTCCCCGGGGCCAGACGGGATATACCCAAGGATATTAGGGGAAGCGAGGGAAGAGATTGCTGCGCCTTTGGCGATGATCTTTGCGTCCTCACTGTCCACTGGAGTAGTACCGGATGATTGGAGGGTGGCAAATGTTGTTCCCTTGTTCAAGAAAGGGAATAGGGATAACCCTGGGAATTATAGACCAGTCAGTCTTACGTCGGTAGTGGGCAAATTATTGGAGAGGATTCTGAGAGACAGGATTTATGATTATTTGGAAAAGCATGGTTTGATTAGAGACAGTCAGCATGGCTTTGTGAGGGGCAGGTCATGCCTCACAAGCCTTATTGAATTCTTTGAAGATGTGACAAAACACATTGATGAAGGAAGAGCAGTGGATGTGGTGTATTTGGATTTTAGCAAGGCATTTGATAAGGTTCCCCATGGTAGGCTCATTCAGAAAGTAAGGAGGCATGGGATACAGGGAAAGTTGGCTGTCTGGATACAAAATTGGCTGGCCCATAGAAGACAGAGGGTGGTAGTCGATGGAAAGTATTCAGCCTGGAGCTCGGTGACCAGTGGTGTTCCGCAGGGATCTGTTCTGGGACCTCTGCTCTTTGTGATTTTTATAAATGACTTGGATGAGGAAGTGGAAGGCTGGGTTAGCAAGTTTGCTGATGACACGAAGGTTGCTGGAGTTGTGGATGGTGTGGAAGGCTGTTGTAGGTTGCAATGGGACATTGACAGGATGCAGAGCTGGGCTGAGAAGTGGCAGATGGAGTTCAACCAGGAAAAGTGTGAAGTGATTCATTTTGGAAGGTCGAATTTGAATGCAGAATACAGGCTTAAAGACAGGATTCTTGGTAGTGTGGAGGAACAGAGGGATCTTGGGGTCCATGTCCATAGATCGGTCAAAGTTGCCACCCAAGTTGATAGGGTTGTTAAGAAGGTGTATGGTGTGTTTTCTTTCATTAACAGGGGGATTGAGTTTAAGAGCCGCGAGGTTATGCTGCAGCTCTATAAAGCCCTGGTTCGACCACACTTGGAATATTGTGTTCAGTTCTGGTCGCCTCATTATAGGAAGGATGTGGAAGCTTTAGAGAGGGTGCAGAGGAGATTTACCAGGATGCTGCCTGGACTGGAGGGCATGTCCTACGAAGATAGATTGAGGGAGCTAGGGCTTTTCTCATTGGAGCGAAGAAGGATGAGAGGTGACTTGATAGAGGGGTACAAGATGATGAGAGGCATAAGTAGAGTGGATAGCCAGAGACGTTTTCCCAGGGTGGAAAGGGCTATCACCAGGGAGCATAATTTTAAGGTGATTGGAGGAAGGTTTCTGGGAGATGTCAGAGGTAGGTTCTTTACACAGAGAGTGGTGGGTGTGTGGAATGCACTGCCAGCGGTGGTAGTAGAAGCAGATACATTAGGGGCATTTAAGTGACTCTTGGATAGGTACATGGATGATAGTAGAATGAAGGGTCGGTAGTTAGTTTGATCCTAGTGTAAGTTAAAGGTTCGGCACAACATCGTGGGCCGAAGGGCCTGTACTGTGCTGTACTGTTCTATGTTCTATGAAACCTCCTGCTGATTACCACCTACCGCCCTCCCTCAGCTGATGAGTCAGTACTCCTCCATGTTCAACAGCACTTGGAGGAAGCACTGAGGGTGGCAAGGGCACAAAATGCACTCTGGGTGGGGGTCTTCAATGTCCATCACCAAGAGTGGCTCAGTGGCACGACTGCTGACCGAGCTGGCCGAGTCCTAAAGGACATATCTGCTAGACTGGGTCTGCAGTAGGTGGTGGGGGAACCAAAAAGAGGGAAAAACATACTTGACCTCGTCCTCACCAATCTGCCTGCCGCAGATGCATCTGTCCATGACAGTATTGGTAGGAGTGACCACCGCACAGTCCTTGTGGAGATTAAATCCCGCCTTCACATTGAGGATACCGTCCATCGTGTTGTGTGGCACTATCACTGTGCTAAATGGGATAGATTTCGAACAGATCTAGCAATGCAAAACTGGGTATCCATGAGGCGCTGTGGACCATCAGCAGCAGCAGAATTGTACTCGACCACAATCTGTAACCTCATGGCCCAGCATATCCCCCACTCTACCATTACCATCAAGCCAGGAGACCAACCCTGGTTCAATGAAGAGTGCAGGGGGGCATGCCAGGAGCAGCACCAGGCATACCTCAAAATGAGGTGTCAACCTCGTGAAGCTACAACACAGGACTATCTGCGTGCCAAACTGCATCAGCAGCATGCGATAGACAGAGCTAAGCGATCCCATAACCAACAGATCAGATCTAAGCTCTGCAGTCCTGCCACATCCAGCCGTGAATGGTGGTGGACAATTAAACAACTAACTGCAGGAGGTGGCTCCACAAATATCCCCATCCTCAATGATGGGGAAGCCCAGCACATCAGTGTGAAAGATAAGGCAGAAACATTTGCAACAATCTTCAGCCAGAAGTGCCGAGTTGATGATCCATCTCGGCCTCCTCCTGAAGTCCCCAGCATCACAGATGCCAAACGTCAGCCAATTCGATTCACTCCACATGATATCAAGAAACGACTGAAGGCACTGGATACTGCAAAGGCTATGGGCCCTGACAATATTCCGGCAATAGTACTGAAGACCTGTGCTGCAGAACTTGCTGTGCCCCGAGCCAAGCTGTTCCAGTACAGCTACAACACTGGCATCTACCCAGCAATGTGGAAAATTGCCCAGGTATGTCCTGTAGACAAAAAGCAGGACAAGTCCAACCCAGCCAATTACCACCCCATCAGTCTACTCTCTATCAGTAAAGTGATGGAAGGTGTCATCAACAGTGCCAAGAAGTGGCACTTGCTTACCAATAACCTGCTCAGTGACGCTCAGTTTGGGTTCCACCAGGGACACTCAGCTCCTGACCTCATCACAAGCTTGGTTCAAACTTGGACAAAAGAGCTGAACACAAGAGATGAGGTGAGAGTGACTGCCCTTGACATCAAGGCAGCATTTGACTGAGTATGGCATCAAGGAACCCGAGAAAAACTGAGGTCAATGGGATCAGGGGGAAACCCTCCGCTGGCTGGAGTCATACCGAGCACAAAGGAAGATGGTTGTGGTTGTTGGAGGTCAATCATCTGAGCTCCAGGACATCACTGCAGGAGTTCCTCAGGGTAGTGTCCTAGGCCCAACCATCTTCAGCTGCTTCATCAATGACCTACCTTCAATCATAAGGTCAGAAGTGGGGATGTTCGCTCATGATTACACAATGTTCAGCACCATCGCGACTCCTCAGATACTGAAGCAGTCCGTGTAGAAATGCAGCAAGACCTGGACAATATCCAGGCTTGGGCTGATAAGTGGCAAGTAACATTCGTGCCCCACAAGTGCCAGGCAATGACCATCTCCAACAAGAGAGAATCTAACCATCTCCCCTTGACATTCAATGGCATTACCATCGCAGAATCCCCCACTATCAACATCCTAAGGGCTACCATTGACCAGAAACTGAACTGGAGTAGCCATATAAATACTGTGGCTACAAGAGCAGGTCAGGGGCTAGGAATCCTGAGGCGAGTAACTCACCTCCTGACTCCCCAAAGCCTGTCCACCATCTATAAGACACAAGTCAGGAGTGTGATAGAATACTCTCCACTTGCCTGGATGGGTGCAGCTCCAACAACACACAAGACGCTCGACACCATCCAGGACAAAGCAGCCCGCTTGATTGGCACACCATCCACAAACATTCATTCCCTCCACCACTGGTGCACAGTGACAGCAGTGTGTACCATCTACAAGATGCACTGCAGCAATGCACCAAGGCTCATTGGACAGCACTTTCCAAACCCGCGACCTCTCCCAACTAGAAGGACAAGGGCAGCAGATGCATGGGAACACCACCACCTGCAAGTTCCCCTCCAAGTCACACACCATCCTGACGTGGAACTATATCACCGTTCCTTCACTGTCACTGGGTCAAAATCCTAGAACTCCCTTCCTAACAGCACTGTGGGTGTACATACCCCACGTGGACTGCAGTGGTTCAAGAAGGCAGCTCACCACCACCTTCCCAAGGGCAATTAGGAATGGACAATCTGGTCGCCACACTACCAGAAGGACATGGAGGCTTTGGAGAGGGTACAGAAGAGGTTTACCAGGATGTTGCCTGGTCTGGAGGGCATTAGCTATGAGGAGAGGTTGGATAAATTCGGATTGTTTTCACTGGAACGACGGAGGTGGAGGGGTGACATGATAGAGGTTTACAAAGTTATGAGCGGCATGGACAGAGTGGATAGTCAGAAGCTTTTTCCCAGGATGGAAGAGTCAGTTACTAGGGGACATAGGTTTAAGGTGCGAGGGGCAAAGTTTAGAGGGGATGTGCGAGGCAAGTTCTTTACACAGAGGGTGGCGAGTACCTGGAACTTGCTGCCGGGGGAGGTGGTGGAAGCAGGTGCGATAGAGACCTTTAAGAGGCATCTTGACAAATACATGAATAGGATGGGAACAGAGGGATATGGTCCCCGGAAATGCAGGTGTTAGTTTTGGCAGGCATCAAGATCGGCGCAGGCTTGGAGGGCCGAATGGCCTGATCCTGTGCTGTACTGTTCTTTGTTCTTTGTTCTTTGGCAATAAATGCTGGCCCAGCCAGCAATGCCCACATCCCATGAATGAATAAAAAAAGAAGTTCAGTAGTTGAAGCATCAAAACTCTTCTTTCCAGCGTTGCACACAATAAATCGACTAATCGCTTTTTAAAAAAAAATTAATCTGGCTTGACTTTTCAGAATTCTGGGGGAGAATAATAAATAGGGTTTAAATAGACTGAGAGAGCTCTCCTCTTTCCTTCATGTGGCAGAACAGTCTGTGTCGGTGTTAACTGTCTCTGCAAAGCCTGTTTTTCAAAGTTAAATGGCAACATTGTATGTCCTGTTCTCCCTCTCTGTTTGGCTGTATCCAGGGCAACCAAGATGCACTTTTACTTGGTAACTTCTGAAGCTGGCTGTCTTAAGGAAGTACTGATCTCTTATAGCCTTAACGGCATTCTGCATGATTTCCTGAAAAAAAACAGCATCAGTCTTCGGTAATGAAGCTGGGCAAGTGGATGAAGTAGCAATGGGTGACCATTTTGGAGATAGTGATCATAATACAGTTAGTTTTAGCATAATCATGGAAAAGGACAAAGATAAAACAGGAGTAAAAGTTCTAAATTAGGGTAAGGCAAATTTCAAGAAACTGAGAGGTGATCTGGCGAAAGTGGACTGGATACAGCGACTTGAAGGAAAATCAGTGGCAAACCAGGGGGAGGCATTCAAAAGCGAGATTCTACAGGCACAGTGTAGACATGACCCCACAATGATAAAGGGTGGTACGGCCAAATCTAGGACCCCCTGGTTATCTGGAGGCTTATAGGGTAAATTAAAACAGAAAAAGAAAGCTTATGACGATCATAAAAAACTTAATATTTGAAAATGCCTAGAGGAGTATAGAATGTGCAGGAGTGAAGTAAAAATAGAAATTCGGAAAGCAAAGAGAGGACATGGAAAACTATTGTCAGGTAAAATCAAGGAAAACACAAAGATGTTTTATCAGTTCATTAAGAGCAAGAGGATAACTAAGGAAAGGGTAGGGCCTATCAGAGATGCACAAGGGAACTTGTGCGTGGATGCAAAAGATGTGAGCAGGGTTCTTACTGAGTTGTTTTGTCTCTGTCTTCACCAAGGAGATGGGATGATGCAGACATTGTAGTTAAAGAGGAGGAGTGTGAAATATTAGATACGATAAGCATAATGAGAGAGGAAGTACTCGAGGGTCTGACATCCTTGAAAGTGGATAAATCGCCAGGGCCGGATGGATTGCATCCCAGGTTGTTAAAGGAAGCCAGGGAGGAAATAGTGGATACTCTGAGGATCATCTTCAAATCCTCACTGGATATGGGCGAGGTGCCAGAGGATTCGAGGTCTACGAAAGTTATACCATTGTTTAAAAAGGGTGCGAGGGATAGGCCAAATAGTTATAGGCTGGTCAGTCTGACCTCGGTGGTGGGTAAATTATTAGAATCTATTCTGAGAGATAGGATAAACTGTCACTTAGAAAGGCAAGGATTAATCAGGGATAGTCAGCATGGATTTGTTAAGGGAAGGTCATGTCTTACTAACTTGATTGTGTTTTATGAGGAAGTAACTAGGAGGATTGATGAGGGTGGTGCAGTGGATGTGATCAACATGGATTTTAATAAGGCATTTGACAAGGTCCCACATGGCAGACTAGTCAGTAAAATAAAAGCCCATAGGATACAGGGGAATGTGGCAGGTTGGATACAGAATTGGCTCAGGGACAGGAAACAAAGGGTAGTAGTTGACAGATGTTTTTACGCATAGAAAGCAGTTTCCAGTGGCGTTCCACAGGGCTCAGTGTTGGGTCCCTTGCTGTTTGTGTTATATATGAATGATCTGGACTTAAATGTGGCCGTGTAGTTGATAGTGAAGAGGATAGCTGTAGACTCCAGAAAGATATCAATGGTTTGGTTGAGTGGGTGGAAAAGTGGCAAATGGAATTCAATCCAGAGAAGTGTGAGGTAATGCATTTGGGGAGGGTAAAGACTGCTCAGGCAGAAAGGGAATGGGTGACCGCCAGGCAGAGTAGAAGAACTAGGCAGGTAGTGCAGGAGTCCCCTGGGTCCATCTCCCTATCTAACAGATTTTCTGCTTTGAATACTGTTGGGGGAGATAGCTTCTCAGGGGAATGCAGCACGAGCCAAGTCTGTGCACCACGGGTGGCTCAGCCGCACAGGAGGGGAGGAAAAGGAGTGGGAGAGCTATAGTGATCGGGGATTCTATTATAAGGGGTACAGATAGGTGTTTCTGTGGCCACAAACGTGACTCCAGGATGGTATGTTGCCTCCCTGGTGTTAGGGTCAAGGATGTCACGGAACAGCTGCAGGACATTCTGAAGGGGGAGGGTGAACAGTCAGAGGTTGTGGTACACATTGGTACCAACGACACAGGTAGAAAGAGGGATGAGGTCCTGCAACCAGAATTTAGGGAGTTAGGTAGCAGATTAAAAAGCAGGACCTCAAAGGTTGTAATCTCTGGATTACTCCCTGTGTAACGTGTTAGTGAGTATAGGAATAGGAGGATAGAGCAGATGAATGTGTGGCTGAAGAGATGGTGCAGGAGGGAGGGCTTTAGTTTCCTGGATCACTGAGTCTGTTTCTGGCGAAGGTGAGACCTGTACAAGTTGGACAGGTTGCACCTGAACCGGAACGGGACCAACATCATTGACATGGGAGGTTTGCTAGTGCTGTTGCGGGGGGTGGGGGTGGGGGTGGTGGAGTTTAAACTAATTTGGCAGGGGGATGGGATACAGAGTGGAGTTACAGTAGGGGGTGATGCACAGTCAAATATAGAAGAGAAACTGAGTCAGTCTCTTTTTTCTTTTCTTTTTTTTTTCTTTTTGGGCCTCCTTATCTCGAGAGACAATGGATACGCGCCTGGAGGTGGTCAGTGGTTTGTGAAGCAGCGCCTGGAGTGGCTATAAAGGCCAATTCTGGAGTGACAGGCTCTTCCACAGGTGCTGCAGAGAAATTTGTTTGTTGGGGCTGTTGCACAGTTGGCTCTCCCCTTGCGCCTCTGTCTTTTTTCCTGCCAACTACTAAGTCTCTTCGACTCCCCACAATTTAGCCCTGTCTTTATGGCTGCCCGCCAGCTCTGGCGAATGCTGGCAACTGACTCCCACGACTTGTGATCAATGTCACACGATTTCATGTCACGTTTGCAGACGTCTTTATAACGGAGACATGGACGGCCGGTGGGTCTGATACCAGTGGCGAGCTCGCTGTACAATGTGTCTTTGGGGATCCTGCCATCTTCCATGCGGCTCACATGGCCAAGCCATCTCAAGCGCCGCTGACTCAGTAGTGTGTATAAGCTGGGGGTGTTGGCCGCTTCAAGGACTTCTGTGTTGGAGATATAGTCCTGCCACCTGATGCCAAGTATCTTCCGTGTTGTTTTAGTCGCTGTGAGGCAACTATGGAGTGACCTCTCCATGGCGCATGCCTGGGCAAATTTATGGAGGTTGAGAGTTGCCCAGTCGTCAAAACCCCCCTCTCGGCCTTTCTGGTGGGGTCCAAAGGAGTGCAGGACACGACGTTTGGCACCAGTATGGCTGCAGGAACTGCCGGAAACATGCCAAAGGTGACACATGACCGCCTACGGGGTTCCGCTCCGGATTTTCTGTTAGGGTTTACTCCCTTAGCCTTGGTCTCTCCCGAGACGCCCACAAGGCAGTGGGGTTGTTGGGGCCCCTACACAGGTGTAGGATGGTGCCGGTGGGAGGAGGGGATGCAAGGGGGAGGGGTAGAGGGAGGGGGTGGGGGGGGGTGCAGGGGAAGGGGGTGCGGGGTGAAGATGGTGCGAGGGGGGGGCGGGCTGGGACGGGGTTGTGAGGGGGTGAGCTGAGAGGGTGGAGCAGGGAAGGGGACGGGGGTGGGGGGGGGGTGGAAGGGGGGTAAAGGGGGGGGAGGGGGGGTGGAATCTGGTGCAGGTAATAAGCCATTTCCTCAGTGCCCACCATCGACGTCCGGAAAGCTCATCCATGTCCTTCGGGAGGTGAAGCATCATTTGGCAGACTTAGAGGTGATTACATTTGCTAAGGGTTTTTTTTTCTGCAGTGGTTTAAATAAAGGCATGCAGCATTGCCAGTCAGTCTGGAAGGCAGAGTAAATATAGACCTGTTAAGGCACAAGTGAAAAATGCAAGGCTGGATTGCATCTATTTTAACGCAAGTATTCTTACTAGTAAGACAGATGAATTGAGGGCATTGATTAATACATGGGAATATGATATTATTGCGATCACAGAGACATGGTTGAAGGAAGGGCAGGACTGGCAGCTCAATATTCCAGGGTATTGAATTTTCAGGCGTGATAGGGAAGGGGTAAAAGAGGAGGTGGCATTGCACTGTTGATCAAGGAGTCAATTACTGCAGTAAGGAGGGACGATATCTTAGAAGGTTCCTCAAATGAGGCCACAGAGGTAGAACTTAAAAACAAAAGGGGGCTGTTACTTGGCTGGGAGTGTACTACAGGCTTCCAAACAGTCAGGGAGAGACAGAGGAGGAGATAAGAACAAAGAACAAAGAACAAAGATAATTACAGCACAGGAACAGGCCCTTCGGCCCTCCAAGCCTGCGCCGATCCAGATCCTCTCTCTAAACATGTCGCCTATTTTCTAAGGTTCTGTATCTCTTTTCTTCCTGCCCATTCATGTATCTGTCTAGATACATCTTAAAAGAATCCATCGTGCCCGCATCTACCACCTCCGCTGGCAATGCGTTCCAGGTGCCCACCACCCTCTGCGTAAAGAACTTTCCACGCATATCCCCCCTAAACTTTTCCCCTTTCACTTTGAACTCGTGTCCTCTAGTAATTGAAACCCCCACTCTGGGAAAAAGCCTCTTGCTATCCACCCTGTCTATACCTCTCATGATTTTGTACACCTCAATCAGGTCCCCCCTCAACCTCCGTCTTTCTAATGAAAATAATCCTAATCTGCTCAACCTCTCTTCATAGCTAGCGCCCTCCATACCAGGCAACATCCTTGTGAACCTCCTCTGCACCCTCTCCAAAGCATCCACATCCTTTTGATAATGTGGCGACCAGAACTGTACGCAGTATTCCAAATGTGGCCGAACCAAAGTCCTATACAACTGTAACATGACCTGCCAACTCTTGTACTCAATGCCCCGTCCGATGAAGGAAAGCATGCCGTATGCCTTCTTGACCACTCTATTGACCTGCGTTGCCACCTTCAGGGAACAGTGGACCTGAACACCCAAATCTCTCTGGACATCAATTTTCCCCAGGACTTTTCCATTTACTGTATAGTTCACTCTTGAATTGGATCTTCCAAAATGCATCACCTCGCATTTGCCCTGATTGAACTCCATCTGCCATTTCTCTGCCCAACTCTCCAGTCTATTTATATTCTGCTGTATTCTCTGACAGTCCCCTTCACTATCTGCTACTCCACCAATCTTAGTGTCGTCTGCAAATTTGCTAATCAGTCCACCTATACTTTCCTCCAAATCATTAATGTATATCACAAACAACAGTGGTCCCAGCACGGATCCCTGTGGAACACCACTGGTCACACGTCTCCATTTTGAGAAACTCCCTTCTACTGCTACTCTCTGTCTCCTGTTGCCCAGCCAGTTCTTTATCCATCGAGCTAGTACACCTTGGACCCCAAGCGCCTTCACTTTCTCCATCAGCCTGCCATGGGGAACCTTATCAAACGCCTTACTGAAGTCCATGTATATGACATCGACAGCCCTTCCCTCATCAATCAACTTTGTCACTTCCTCAAAGAATTCTATTAAGTTGGTAAGACATGACCTTCCCTGCACAAAACCATGTTGCCTATCACTGATGAGCCCATTTTCTTCCAAATGGGAATAGATCCTATCCCTCAGTATCTTCTCCAGCAGCTTCCCTACCACTGACGTCAGGCTCACCGGTCTATAATTACCTGGATTATCCCTGCTACCCTTCTTAAACAAGGGGACAACATTAGCAATTCTCCAGTCCTCCGGGACCTCACCCGTGTTTAAGGATGCTGCAAAGATATCTGTTAAGGCCCCAGCTATTTCCTCTCTCGCTTCCCTCAGTAACCTGGGATAGATCCCATCCGGACCTGGGGACTTGTCCACCTTAATGCCCTTTAGAATACCCAACACTTCCTCCCTCCTTATGCCGACTTGACCTAGAGTAATCAAACATCTGTTCCTAACCTCAACATCCGTCATGTCCCTCTCCTCGGTGAATACCGATGCAAAGTACTCGTTTAGAATCTCACCCATTTTCTCTGAGTCCAAGCATAACATTCCTCCTTTGTCCTTTAGTGGGCCAATCCTTTCTCTAGTTACCCTCTTTCTCCTTATATATGAATAAAAGGCTTTGGGATTTTCCTTAACCTTGTTTGCTAAAGATATTTCATGACCCCTTTTAGCCCTCTTAATTCCTCGTTTCAGATTGGTCCTACATTCCCGATATTCTTTCAAAGCTTCGTCTTTCATCAGCCGCCTAGACCTTATGTATGCTTCCTTTTTC
This sequence comes from Heterodontus francisci, assembly GCF_036365525.1. Classification (NCBI taxonomy): domain Eukaryota; kingdom Metazoa; phylum Chordata; class Chondrichthyes; order Heterodontiformes; family Heterodontidae; genus Heterodontus; species Heterodontus francisci. The sequence goes on from NW_027141008.1 coordinate 149,863, forward strand.
CTCTTAGCTAGTCTCACAATTTCACCTGTCATCCATGGTTCCCTAATCTTGCCATTTCTATCCCTCATTTTCACGGGAACATGTCTCTCCTGCACGCTAATCAACCTCTCTTTAAAAGCCTCCCACATATCACATGTGGATTTACCTTCAAACAGCTGCTCCCAATCTACATTTCCCAGCTCCTGCCGAATTTTGGTATAGTTGGCCTTCCCCCAATTTAGCACTCTTCCTTTAGGACCACTCTCGTCTTTGTCCATGAGTATTTTAAAGCTTACGGAATTGTGATCACTATTCCCAAAGTAGTCCCCTACTGAAACTTCAACAACCTGGCCGGACTCATTCCCCAACACCAGGTCCAGTATGGCCCCTTCCCGAGTTGGACTATTTACATACTGCTCTAGAAAACCCTCCTGGATGCTCCTTACAAATTCTGCTCCATCTGGACCTCTAACACTAAGCGAATCCCAGTCAATGTTGGGAAAATTAAAATCTCCTATCACCACCACCCTGTTGCTCCTACATCTTTCCATAATCTGTTTACATATTTGTACCTCTATCTCACGCTTGCTGTTGGGAGGCCTGTAGTACAGCCCCAACATTGTTACCGCACCCTTACTATTTCTGAGTTCTGTCCATATTGCCTCACTGCTCGAGTCCTCCATAGTGCCCTCCTTCAGCACAGCTGTGATATCCTCTTTGACCAGTAATGCAACTCCTCCACCCCTTTTACCTCCCTCTCTATCCCGCCTGAAGCATCGATATCCTGGGATATTTAGTTGCCAATCATGCCCTTCCTTCAACCAAGTCTCAGTAATAGCAATAACATCATACTCCCAGGTACCAATCCAAGCCCTAAGTTCATCTGCCTTACCAACTACACTTCTTGCATTAAAACAAATGCACCTCAGACCACCAGTCCCTTTACATTCATCATCTGCTTCCTGCCTGTTCTTCCCCTTAGTCACACTGACTTCATTATCTAGTTCCTTACAGGCTTTTGTTACTACCTCCTTACTGTCAACTGACCTCAATTGGTTCCCATCCCCCTGCCACATTAGTTTAAACCCTCCCCAACAGCGTTATATGTAGGCAAATCTCAGAGAGGTGTAAAAATAATAAGGTAATAATAGTAGGGGATTTCAACTTCCCCAATATTAACTGGGATAGTCTTAGTGCAAAAGGCTGAAAGGGAGTGGAATTCTTAAAGTGCATCCAGGAGAGCTTTTTGAGCCAGTACGTAGAAAGTCCTACAAGAGAAGGGGCAGTACTGGACCTAATCCTAGGGAATGAAGCTGGACAAGCGGCAGAAGTGTCAGTGGGGGGCATTTCGGGGACAGTGACCATAACTCTAAGATTTAAGGTAGTTATGGAAAAGGACAAAGATGGACTGGAAATAAAGGTACTGAATTGGGGGAGGGCTGATGTCAATATGATAAAACAGGATCTGGCCAAAGTGGACTGGGAGCAGCTACTTGTCGGAAAGTGGACATCAGACCAGTGGGAGTCATTCAAAAAGGAAAGAGTGAAGGGTAGGACCAACAAGTCCAGGGTACCCTGGATGTCAAGGGAAATAGAGGATTGGATCAGTAACAAAAGGGAGGCTTATGGCAGATTCAGAGCGCTGAAAACAGTGGAGGCACGAGAGGAGTATAGAAAGTGTAGGGGGGTACTTAAAAAAGTAAATAGGAGAGTGAAGAGGGGGCATGTAAAAACACTGGCGGGCAAAATAAAGGAAAGCCCAAGGCGTTTTATAAGTATATTAAGGGCAAGATGATAACCAGGGAAAGAGTAGGGCCCATGAGGAACCAGAGTGGCAATCTGTGTGTGGAGCCGGAGGACATAGGTGAGGTTTTAAGTGATTACTTTTCATCTGTTTTCACTATGGAGAAGGACGATGTAGGTGTAGAGATCAGGGAGGGGATTGTGATATACTTGAACATATTAGCATTGAAAGGGAGGATGTATTAGCTGTTTTAATGGGCTTAAAAGTAGATAAATCCCCAGGCCCAGATGAGATGTATCCCAGGCAGTTATGTGAGGCAAGGGAGGAGATAGCAGAGGCTCTGACACAAATTTTCAAATCCTCTCTGGCCACAGGAGAGGTACCAGAGGACTGGAGGACAGCGAATGTGGTACCATTATTCAAGAAGGGTAGCAGGGATAAACCAGGTAATTACAGGCCAGTGAATCTAACATCAGTGGTTGGGAAAATATTCTGAGGGACAGGATTAATCTCCACTTGGAGAGGCAGGGATTAATCAGTGATAGTCAGCATGGCTTTGTCAGGGGGAGATAGTGTCTAACTAACTTGATTGAATTTTTTGAGGCGGTGACTAGATGTGTAGATGAGGGTAAAGCAGTTGATGTAGTCTACATGGACTTTAGTAAGGCTTTTGATAAGGTCCCACATGGGAGATTGGTTAATTTATTCAGAGATACAGCACTGAAACAGGCCCTTTGGCCCACCAAGTCTGTGCCGACCAACAACCACCCATTTATACTAACCCTACAGTAATCCCATATTCCCTACCACCGACCTACACTAGGGGCAATTTACAATGGCCAATTTACCTATCGTCTGCAAGTCTTTGGCAGTGGGAGGAAACCGGAGCACCCGGCGAAAACCCACGCAGTCACAGGGAGAACTTGCAAACTCCGCACAGGCAGTACCCAGAATCGAACCCGGGTCCCTGGAGCTGTGAGGCTGCGGTGCTAACCACTGCACCACTGTGCCACCCTGTGCCAGTTAAGAAGGTAAGAGCCCATGGGATCCAGGGCAATTTGTCAAATTGGATCCAAAATTAGCTTAGTGGCAGGAGGGTCGAGGATTGTTTTTGTGATTGGAAGCCTGTGACCAGTGGTGTACCGCAGGGATCGGTGCTGGGACCCTTGCTGTTTGTAGTGTATATTAATGATTTAGACATGAATATAGGAGGTATGATCAGTAAGTTCGCTGATGACAAGAAAATTGGTGGTGTCGTAAATAGTGAGGAGGAAAGCCTTAGATTACAGGATGATATAGATGGGCTGGTAAAATGGGCAGAGCAGTGGAAAATGGAATTTAATCCTGAGAAGTGTGAGGTGATGCATTTTAGGAGGACTAACAAGACAAGGGAATATACAATGGATGGTAGGACCCTAGGAAGTACAGAAAGGCAGAGGGACCTTGGTGTACTTGTCCATAGATCACTGAAGGCAGCAGCACAGGTAGATAAGGCGGTTAGGAAGGCATTTGGGATACTTGCCTTTATTAGCCAAGGCATAGAATATAAGAGCAGGGAAGTTAGGATGGAGCTGTATAAAACACTAGTTAGGCCACAGCTGGAGTACTGTGTACAGTTCTGGGCACCACACTATAGGAAGGATGTGATTGCACTGGAGAGGGTGCAGAGGAGATTCACCACGATGTTGCCTGGGCTGGAGCATTTCAGCTATGAAGAGAGACTGAAAAGAACAAAGAACAAAGAAAATTACAGCACAGGAACAGGCCCTTCGGCCCTCCAAGCCTGCGCCGATCCAAATCCTCTAACTAAACATGACGCCTATTTTCTAAGGGTCTTTATCTTTTTACTTCCTGCCCGTTCATGTATCTGTCTAGATACATCTTAAAAGACGCTATCGTGCCCGCGTCTACCACTTCCGCTGGCAACGCGTTCCAGGCTCCCACCACCCTCTGCGTAAAGAACTTTCCACGCATATCCGCCCTAAACTTTTCCCCTTTCACTTTGAACTCGTGACCCCTAGTAATTGAATCCCCCACTCTGGGAAAAAGCTTCTTGCTATCCACCCTGTCTATACCTCTCATGATTTTGTACACCTCAATCAGGTCCCCCCTCAACCTCCATCTTTCTAATGAAAATAATCCTAATCTACTCAACCTTTCTTCATAGCTAGCGCCCTCCATACCAGGCAACATCCTGGTGAACCTCCTCTGCACCCTCTCCAAAGCATCTACATCCTTTTGGTAATGTGGCGACCAGAACTGTACGCAGTATTCCAAATGTGGCCGAACCAAAGTCCTATACAACTGTAACATGACCTGCCAACTGTTGTACTCAATACCCCGTCCGATGAAGGAAAGTATGCCGTATGCCTTCTTGACCACTCTATTGACCTACATTGTCACCTTCAGGGAACAATGGACCTGAACACCCAAATCTCTCTGTACATCAATTTTCCCCAGGACTTTTCCATTTACTGTATAGTTCACTCTTGAATTGGATCTTCCAAAATGCATCACCTCGCATTTGCCCTGATTGAACTCCATCTGCCATTTCTCTGCCCAACTCTCCAGTCTATCTATATTCTGCTGTATTCTCTGACAGTCCCCTTCACTATCTGCTGCTCCACCAATCTTAGTGTCGTCTGCAAACTTGCTAATCAGACCACCTATACTTTCCTCCAAATCATTTATGTATATCACAAACAACAGTGGTCCCAGCACGGATCCCTGTGGAACACCACTGGTCACACGTCTCCATTTTGAGAAACTCCCTTCCACTGCTACTCTCTGTCTCCTGTTGCCCAGCCAGTTCTTTATCCATCTAGCTAGTACACCCTGGACCCCAAGCGCCTTCACTTTCTCCATCAGCCTACCATGGGGAACCTTATCAAACGCCTTACTGAAGTCCATGTATATGACATCGACAGCCCTTCCCTCATCAATCAACTTTGTCACTTCCTCAAAGAATTCTATTAAGTTGGTAAGACATGACCTTCCCTGCACAAAACCATGTTGCCTATCACTGATAAGCCCATTTTCTTCCAAATGGGAATAGATCCTATCCCTCAGTATCTTCTCCAGCAGCTTCCCTACCACTGACATCAGGCTCACCGGTCTATAATTACCTGGATTATCCCTGCTACCCTTCTTAAACAAGGGGACAACATTAGCAATTCTCCAGTCCTCCGGGACCTCACCCGTGTTTAAGGATGCTGCAAAGATATCTGTTAAGGCCCCAGCTATTTCCTCTCTCGCTTCCCTCAGTAACCTGGGATAGATCCCATCCGGACCTGGGGACTTGTCCACCTTAATGCCTTTTAGAATACCCAACACTTCCTCCCTCCTTATGCCGACTTGACCTAGAGTAATCAAACATCTGTTCCTAACCTCAACATCCGTCATGTCCCTCTCCTCGGTGAATACCGATGCAAAGTACTCGTTTAGAATCTCACCCATTTTCTCTGACTCCACGCAGAACTTTCCTCCTTTGTCCTTGAGTGGGCCAATCCTTTCTCTGGTTACCCTCTTGCTCCGTACACATGAATAAAAGGCTTTGGGATTTTCCTTAACCCTGTTTGCTAAAGATATTTAATGACCCCTTTTAGCCCTCTTAATTCCTCGTTTCAGATTGGTCCTACATTCCCGATATTCTTTCAAAGCTTCGTCTTTCTTCAGCCACCTAGACCTTATGTATGCTTCCTTTTTCCTCTTAGCTAGTCTCACAATTTCACCTGTCATCCATGGTTCCCTAATCTTGCCATTTCTATCCCTCATTTTCACAGGAACATGTCTCTCCTGCACGCTAATCAACCTCTCTTTAAAAGCCTCCCACATATCACATGTGGATTTACCTTCAAACAGCTGCTCCCAATCTACATTCCCCAGCTCCTGCCAAATTTTGGTATAGTTGGTCTTCCCCCAATTTAGCACTCTTCCTTTCGGACCACTCTCGTCTTTATCCATGAGTACTTTAAAGCTTACGGAATTGTGATCACTATTCCCAAAGTCGTCCCCTACTGAAACTTCAACCACCTGGCCGGGCTCATTCCCCAACACCAGGTCCAGTATGGCCCCTTCCCGAGTTGGAATATTTCCATACTGCTCTAGAAAACCCTCCTGGATGCTCCTGACAAATTCTGCTCCATCTAGACCTCTAACACTAAGTGAATCCCAGTCAATGTTGGGAAAATTAAAATCTCCTATCACCACCACCCTGTTGCTCCTACATCTTTCCATAATCTGTTTACATATTTGTACCTCTATCTCACGCTCGCTGTTGGGAGGCCTGTAGTACAGCCCCAACATTGTTACCGCACCCTTCCTATTTCTGAGTTCTGCCCATATTGCCTCACTGCTCGAGTCCTCCATCGTGCCCTCCTTCAGCACAGCTGTGATATCCTCTTTGACCAGTAATGCAACTCCTCCACCCCTTTTACCTCCCTCTCTATCCCGCCTGAAGCATCGATATCCTGGGATATTTAGTTGCCAATCATGCCCTTCCCTCAACCAAGTCTCAGTAATAGCAATAACATCATACTCCCAGGTACTAATCCAAGCCCTAAGTTCATCTGCCTTACCAACTACACTTCTTGCATTAAAACAAATGCACCTCAGACCACCAGTCCCTTTGCGTTCATCATCTGCTCCCTGTCTACTCTTTCCATTAGTCACGCTGACTTCATTATCTGGTTCCTTACAGGCTTTAGTTACTACCTCCTTACTGTCCACTGACCTCCTCATTTGGTTCCCCCTGCCACATTAGTTTAAACCCTCCCCAACAGCATTAGCAAAAGCACCCCCAAGGACATTGGTTCCAGTCCGGCCCAGGTGTAGACCATCCAATTTGTAATAGTCCCACCTCCTCCAGAACCGGTCCCAATGTCCCAAAAATCTGAACCCCTCCCTCCTGCACCATCTCTCAAGCCACGCATTCATCCTGACTATTCTTTCATTTCTACTCTGACTATCACGTGGCACTGGTAGCAATCCTGAGATTACTACCTCTGAGGTCCTACTTTTTAACTTGGCTCCTAACTCCCTAAATTCTGCTTGTAGGACCTCATCCCGTTTTTTACCTATATCATTGGTGCCTATGTGCACAACGACAACTGGCTGTTCACCCTCCCCCTTCAGAATGTTCTGCAGCCGATCTGAGACATCCCTGACCCGTGCACCTGGGAGGCAACATACCATTCGGGAGTCTCGTTTTCGACCACAGAACCGCCTATCTACTCCCCTTACAATCGAATCCCCTATGACTATAGCCCTTCCACTCTTTTTCCCGCCCTTCTGAACAGCAGAGCCAGCCACGGTGCCATGAACCTGGCTACTGCTGCCTTCCCCCGGTGAGCCATCTCCCTCAACAGTATCCAAAACGGTATACTTGTTTTGGAGGGAGATGACCGCAGGGGACACCTGCACTGCCTTCCTGCTCTTTCTCTGCCTTTTGGTCACCCATTCCCTTTCTCCCTCAGCAATCCTAATCTGCGGTGTGACCAATTCACTAAACGTGCTATCCACGACCTCCTCAGCATCGCGCATGCTCCAAAGTGAGTCCATCCGCAGCTCCAGAGCCGTCATGCGGTCTAACAAGAGCTGCAGCTGGACACACTTCCTGCACGTGAAGGAGTCAGGGACATCAGCCGTGTCCCTGAGCTCCCACATTGAGCAAGAGGAGCATAACACGGGTCTGAGATCTCCTGCCATTTTTAATCTTAAGCTTAACTTAGTTGAATGAAAAAGGAACGAAAAGTTTTTACCAATCACATGATAAAAAAAAAGAGAAATAGAAAAAGCCTTACCTTATCTACACACCACCGAGTCCTTTTTTTTTTGGTTAGAGGAGGAGGGCGGGTGGGAGACACTACCCGTGTAGTATCTCGGGTGCAGAAACGGCCCAAATATATAGGGTTTTACTTACCCAGCAGCCCCCTGGTCTCCGCCGAAAACAAAAGGAAATTAGGTTTACTTTGAAACTGACCTTCCCAGCTGATCACTCGCTCGCACTCTCTGCTCCCGAATAAGCTGCTGCAATGAAAAAGGCTAGGGTTGTTTTCCTTAGAGCAGAGAAGGCTGAGGAGGGACCTGCTTGAGATGTACAAAATTATGAGAGGCCTAGATAGAGTAGACAGGAAGGACCTGTTTCCCCTCGCGGGAGGTCAATTACCAGGGGGCATGGATTTAAGGTGATTGGTAGAAGGATTAGAGGGGACATGAGGAAAAACATTTTCACCCAGAGGGTGGTGGGTGTCTGGAATTCACTGCCCGGATCGGTGGTGGAGGCAGAAACCCTCAATTCATTTAAAAGGTACCTGGACATGCACCTGAAGTGCTGTAACCTGGTGCTGGAAGGTGGGATTAGATTGGGGGGGGACGTGGGGGGATAGATTTTTCAGCCGGCACAGACACGATGGGCTGAAAGGCCTGCTTCTGTGCTTTATCTTTTCTATGGTTCTAGATAGGTTAAGTGAGTGGGCAAAGCTCTGGTAAATGCAGTATAATGTGGGAAAATGTGAAATTGTCCACTTTGGCAGGAAGAATAAAAAAGAAGCATTTATCTAAATGGTGAGAGATTGCAGAGCTCTGAGATGCAGAGGGATCTGCGGGTCCCAGTACATGAATTGCCAAAGGTTAGTATGCAGGTACAGCAAGTAATTCGGAAAGCTATTAGAATGTTATCATTTATTGTAAGGGGAATTGAATACAAAAGTAGGGAGGTTATGCTTCAGTTATACAGGGTATTGGTGAGACCACATCTGGAGTACTGTGTACAGTATTGGTCTCCTTATTTAAGGAAGGATGTAAATACATTGGAAGCAGTTCAGAGAAGATTTACTAGACTAATACCTGGAATGGGTGGGCTGTCCTATGAGGAAAGATTGGACAGGCTAGGCTTGTATCTGCTGGAATTTAGAAGAGTAAGAGGCGACTTGATTGAAATATATAAGATCCTGAGGGGATAAAAACAAGAAATGCTGGAACCACTCATCAGAAGCACCGTCATGGAAGGTAGCATCATCAGAGCAGATGCGATGGGGTCTTGACAGGGTGGATGTGGAAAGGACGTTTCCCCTTGTGGGAGAATCTAGAACTAGGGGTCACTGTTTAAAAATAAGGGGTCGCCCATTTAAGACACAGATGGGGAGAGGTCTTTCTCTCAGGGGGTCGTATGTCTTTGGAATTCTCGCCCTCAAAAGGCGGTGGGAGCAGAGACTTTGAATATTTTTAAGGCAGAGGTTGATAGATTCTTGATAAGCAAAGGGGGTGAAAGGTTATCGAGGGTAGGCGGGAATGTGGAGATGAGGTTACAATCAGATCAGCCATGATCTTAGTGAACAGGACCTCTAGGGTTGTAATCTCGGGATTACTCCCTGTGCCACGTGCCAGTGAGGCAAGAAATAGGAAGATAGTGCAGCTAAACACGTGGCTGAACAGCTGGTGTAGAAAGGAGGGTTTCAAATATCTGGACCATTGGGATCTCTTCAGGGACAGATGGGACCTGTACAAGAAGGACAGGTTGCATCTAAACTGGAGGGGCACAAATATCCTGGCTGCGAGGTTTGCTAGCGTCACTCGGGAGGGTTTAAACTAGTGTGGCAGGGGGGTGGAAACCAGAGCAGTAGGAAACCAGAGCAGTAGGACAGCTAGTGAAATAAATGAGGAGGACACAGTAAATAAAGCCAGTAGGACTAAGAGGAAGAGCAGGCAGGGAGATGTTGCTGAGCACAGCGGGACTGGTGGTCTGAAGCGCATTTGTTTCAATGCGAGAAGTATAACAGGTAAGGCAGATGAACTTAGAGCTTGGATTAGTACTTGGAACTATGATGTTGTGCTATTACAGAGACTTGGTTGAGGGAAGGACAGGATTGGCAGCTAAATGTTCCGGGATTTAGAAGCTTCAGGCGGGATAGAGGGGGATGTAGAAGGGGTGGGGGAGTTGTATTACTTGTTAAGGAGAATATCACAGCTGTACTGCGGGAGGACACCTCGGAGGGGTCGTGCCGCGAGGCAATATGGGTAGAGCTCAGGAATAGGAAGGGTGCAGTCACGATGTTGGGGGTTTACTACAGGCCTCCCAACAGCCAGCGGGAGGTAGAGGAGCAGATATGTAGACAGATTTTGGAAAGATGTAAAGGTAACAGGGTTGTAGTGGTGGGTGATTTTAACTTCCCCTATATTGACTGGGACTCACTTAGTGCTAGGGGCTTGGATGGGGCAGAATTTGTAAGGACCATCCAGGAGGGCTTCTTGAAACAATATGTAGATAGTCCAACTAGGGATGGGGCCGTACTGGACCTGGTATTGGGGAATGAGCCCGGCCAGGTGGTCAAAGTTTCAGTAGGGGAGCATTTCGGGAACAGTGACCATAATTCCGTACGTTTTAAGGTACTTGTGGATAAGGGTAAGAGTAGTCCTCGGGTGAAGGTGCTAAGTTGGGGGAAGGCTAATTATAACAATATTAGGCAGGAACTGAAGAATTTAGATTGGGGGCGGCTGTTTGAGGGTAAATCAACATCTGACATGTGGGAGTCTTTCAAACGTCAGCTGATTAGAATCCAGGACCAGTATGTTCCTGTGAGGAAATAAGTTTGGCAAGTTTCGGGAACCTTGGATAACGGGGGATATTGTGAGCCTAGTCAAAAAGAAAAAGGAAGCATTCATAAGGGCTGGAAGGCTGGGAACAGACGAAGCCCTTGAGGAATATAAAGACAGTAGCAAGGAACTTAAGCAAGGAGTCAGGAGGGCTAAAAGGGGTCATGAAAAGTCATTGGCAAACAGGATTAAGGAGAATCCCCAAGGCTTTTTATACGTATATAAAAAGCAAGAGGGTAACTAGGGAAAGGGTTGGCCCACTCAAGGAGAGAGAAGGGAATCTATGCGCAGAGCCAGAGGAAATGGGCGAGGTACTAAATGAGTACTTTGCATCAGTATTCACCAAAGAGAAGGACTTGGTGGATGATGAGTCTAGGGAAGGGAGTGTAGATAGTCTCAGTCGTCTCATTATCAAAAAGGAGGAGGTGTTGGGCGTCTTGCAAAGCATTAAGGTAGATAAATATCCCCAGGGCCTGATGGGATCTACCCTAGAATACTGAGGGAGGCAAGGGAGGAAATTGCTGGGGCCTTGACAGAAATCTTTGTATCCTCATTGGCTACAGGTGAGGTCCCAGAGGACTGGAGAATAGCCAATGTTGTCCCTTTGTTTAAGAAGGGTAGCAAGGATAATCCAGAAAAGTACAGACCAGTGAGCCTTATGTCAGTGGTAAGGAAATTATTAGAGAGGATTATTCGGGACAGGATTTACTCCCATTAGGGAACAAATGAACCTATTAGCGAGAGGCAGCATGGTTTTGTGAAGGGGAGGTCGTGTCTCGCTAACATGATTGAGGTTTGGAGGAAGTGTCGAAGATGATTGATGAAGGAAGGGCAGTGGATGTTGTCAATATGGACTTCAGTAAAGCCTTTGACAAGGTCCCTCATGACAGACTGGTAAAAAAGGTGAAGTCACATGGGATCAGAGGTGAGCTGGCAAGATGGATACAGAACTGGCTCGGTCACAGAAGACAGAGGGTTAACAGTGGAAGGGTGCTTTTCTGAGTGGACGGCTGTGACTAGTGGTGTTCCGCAGGGATCAGTGCTGGGACCTTTGCTGTTTGTAGTATATATAAATGATTTGGAGGAAAATGTCGCTGGTCTGATTAGTAAGTTTGCGGACAACACAAAGGTTGGTGGAGTTGCGGATAATGATGAGGATTGTCAGAGGATACAGCAGGATAGAGATCGGTTGGAGACTTGGGCGGAGAAATGGCAGATGGAGTTTAATCTGGACAGATGTGAGGTAATGCATTTTGGAAGGTCTAATGCAGGTGGGAAGTATACAGTAAATGGCAGAACCCTTAGGAGTATTGACAGGCAGAGAGATCTGGGCGTACAGGTCCACAGGTCACTGAAAGTGGCAACGCAGGTGGATAAGGTAGTCAAGAAGGAATACTGCATGCTTGCCTTCATTGGTCGGGGCATAGAGTATAAAAATTGGCAAGTCATGTTGCAGCTGTACAGAACTTTAGTTTGGCCACACTTAGAATATTGCGTGCAATTCTGGTTGCCACACTACCAGAAGGACGTGGAGGCTTTGGAGAGGGTACAGAAGAGCTTTACCAGGATGTTGCCTGGTCTGGAGAGCATTAGCTATGAGGAGAGGGTGGATAAACTCAGATTGTTTTCACTGGAACGACGGAGGTGGAGGGGCGACATGATAGAGGTTTACAAAGTTATGAGCAGCATGGACAGAGTGGATAGTCAGAAGCTTTTTCCCAGGGTGGAAGAGTCAGTTACTAGGCGACATAGGTTTAAGGTGCGAGGGGCAAAGTTTAGGGGGGATGTGCGAGGCAAGTTCTTTACACAGAGGGTGGTGAGCGCCTGGAACTTGCTGCCGGGGGAGGTGGTGGAAGCAGGTACGATAGCGACGTTTAAGAGACATCTTGACAAATACATGAATAGGATGGGAATAGAGGGATACGGTCCCCGGAAGTGCAGAAGGTTTTAGTTTAGGCAGGCATCAAGATCGGTGCAGGCTTGGAGGGCAGAATGGCCTGTTCCTGTGCTGTCCTGTTCTTTGTTCTTTGAATGGGGGAGCAGGTTCGTGGGGCCGAATGGCTTACTCCTGCTCCTTATTCGTATGTTCGTATGTAATAACACCTGGTTTAGATTAGAGATACAGCACTGAAACAGGCCCTTCGGCCCACCGAGTCTGTGCCGAACATCAACCACCCATTTATACTAATCCTACACTAATCCCATATTCCTACCACATTCCCACCTGTCCCTATATTCCCCTACCACCTACCTATACTAGGGGCAATTTATAATGGCCAATTTACCTATCAACCTGCAAGTCTTTTGGCTTGTGGGAGGAAACCGGAGCACCCGGAGAAAACCCACGCAGACACAGGGAGAACTTGCAAACTCCACACAGGCAGTACCCAGAATTGAACCCGGGTCCCTGGAGCTGTGAGGCTGCGGTGCTAACCACTGCGCCCCTGTGTCGGGTAATTATACCCAGTGGCCTGGATTTTAGGTGCCCACTGAAATGACATCCCGCATGCGCGGACCGTGCGCTGCCAGTCACTACGATCTACCGCCTGGTGGCTCCTTTAAATAGCTGGGTCAGCCCGCCCTGCCCCAATCAAGTGGAGGGGCATGGCTGTCTGTCGCCAGTAATGGTATTAGCTGCCTGTGTGCAGCCGTGGCGGCATTTATAAAGGGAAGCCATCCCTGCCCGTTAAATTAAACTTTTAAAAATATACCCCCACAAAATGTACCCAATAAAATTCTAACGGCCCTTCCCCCCAACAACACTTACATTTAAAAGATGACCTTTCTCCCCAGAGACTGTATAAAGTTTAAAGTTTACTCCTTCCCACCATCCCCTACACTCATGATAGGTTATTAACCCTGTTCCCCCTCTCCCCTCACCTCCTCCCACCCCCCAGCAGTGTCACATCTGCTTTCCCGAGACAGGGAATTGAAGGCATGGACACGCTTGCTGTCGCTCTGAAGCTGGCAGTGGGTGTGGAAGGTCCCAGCTAAGTTTATTTAAATGTATTCAGTTTATTGATTTAAATTGGGGTCCCTTCACCCAGCAGTGGGAGTGGGGTGGGTGGTGGCTGCCATCGAGCCTCGTTGCTACCTGGAGGATCAGTCCCGGCCCTCCAGGCGTTGGGCTCCATGGCGGGCCGCTGCTGGAACCCCCACTTCGCCATGGAGCCGGACGTCGGGGGCTCTGTAAAATTCAGTCCAGTGTGTGGGGAATTACACTCAGTGGTGTTTAGACACCATTATGACCTCTGGTCATTCTCACTGTGTAGTCAGTGGTTATGACAGGGCATATTGGGATTATGTGTCTCTGTTTTGGAGAGGTGCCCTCATTGCTTTGAATTGTAATAGCACAGAATGAGGCCATTCAGTCCATCATGTCCATGCTGGTTCTCTGCAAGAGCAACTCACCTAGTCCCACTCCCCTGCCTTTTCCCCATAAGGCTTCAAATTTCTTCTGTTCAGTTAATTAGAGTCAAAGAACAACAAAGAACAAAGAACAGTACAGCATAGGAACAGGCCATTCGGCCCTCCAAGCCTGCGCCGATCTTGACGCCTGCCTAAACTGAAACCTTCTGCACTTCTGGGGTCCGTATCCCTCTATTCCCATCCTATTCATGTATTTGTCAAGATGTCTCTTAAACGTCTCTATCATACCTGCTTCCACCACTTCACTCCGCAACAAGTTCCAGGCACTCACCACCCTCTGTGTAAAGAACTTGCCTCGTACATCCCCTCTAAACTTTGCCCCTCTCACCTTAAACCTATGTCCCCTAGTAACTGACTCTTCCACCCTGGGAAAAATCTTCTGACTATCCACTCTGTCCATGCCGCTCATAACTTTGTAAACCTCTATCATGTCGCCCCTCCACCTCCGTCGTTCCAATGAAAACAATCCGAGTTTATCCAACCTCTCCTCATAGCTAATGCCCTCCAGACCAGGCAACATCCTGGTAAAAACAAGAAATGCTGGAATCACTCAGCAGGTCTGGCAGCATCTGTGGAAAGAGAAGCAGAGTTAACGTTTCGGGTCAGTGACGCTTCTTCGGAACATCCTGGTAAACCTCTTCTGTACCCTCTCCAAAGCCTCCACGTCCTTCTGGTAGTGTGGCGACCAGAATTGCACGCAATATTCTAAGTGTGGCCTAACTAAGGTTCTGTACAGCTGCAACATGACTTGCCAATTTTTATACTCTCTGCCCCGACCGATGAAGGCAAGCATGCCGTATGCCTTCTTGAGTACCTTATCCACCTGCGTTGCCACTTTCAGTGACCTGTGGACCTGTACGCCCAGATCTCTCTGCCTGTCAATACTCCTAAGGGTTCTGCCATTTACTGTATACCTCCCACCTGCATTAGACCTTCCAAAATGCATTACCTCACATTTGTCCAGATTAAACTCCATCTGCCATTTCTCCGCCCAAGTCTCCAACCGATCTATATCCTGCTGTATCCTCTGACAATCCTCATCACTGCCTGCAACTCCACCAACCTTTGTGTCGTCCGCAAACTTACTAATCAGACCAGCTACATTTTCCTCCAAATCATTTATATATACTACAAACAGCAAAGGTCCCAGCACTGATCCCTGCGGAACACCACTAGTCACATCCCTCCATTCAGAAAAGCACCCTTCCACTGCTACCCTCTGTCTTCTGTGACCGAGCCATCTTGCCAGTTCACCTCTGATCCCATGTGACTTCACCTTTTGTACCAGTCTGCCATGAGGGATCTTGTCAAAGGCTTTACTGAAGTCCATATAGACAACATCCACTGCCCTTCCTTCATCAATCATCTTCGTCACTTCCTCAAAAAACTCAATCAAATTAGTGAGACACGACCTCCCCTTCACAAAGTCATAGAGAGATACAGCACTGAAACAGGCCCTTCTGTGCTGACAAACAACCACCCATTTATCCTAATCCTACATTAATCCCATATTCCCTACCATTCTCCTACCAGCTTCCTACACTGGGGGCAATTTATAATGGCAAATTTACCTATCAACCTGCAAGTGTTTGGCTGTGGGAGGAAACCAGAGCACCCGACAGAAACCCACACAGTCACAGGGAGAACTTGCAAACTCCACACAGACAGTACCCAGAACCGAACCCGGGTCACTGGAGCTGTGAGGCTGCGGTGCTAACCACTGTGCCACCCTAATTATCCTGTGTTTTCCGCAGGAGTTGAAGCCCAGAGTGTAGAGGACAAGCTCAGGACCCTGAGATTCAGATATTCTCAGCTGCAGTACAACACTGAGGCAATTGAAAGTCGTCAACAAGTCTTGGAGGCAGCAGACAGTTCACACACGAACCCAAAACTGATCAAAGTCTGCCTGGGGAGAATGGACAAGGAAATTCCCATGTTCGATTGTCAGTCGACTGGCAACCACGGAACCACTGATCTGAGCAAGTGGGACAAAGTAAGATTTCTTGACTTCCTCAATATTCCTGCTAAATCAGTGATCCCAGATAGCTTTGGATTCACACTGTTCTGTCCACACTGCCTTTCAAATAAGGTGCGGATTTCATTAATCTACGTTATCTTACTGATTGCAGTTTGATCAGGTACTTCAGGAGGAACTGTGCTGGGTTGCTGGTATCGAGGAGACGCTGAAACAGTTTAATGTGGTCACGTTTCGCCAGGACATTCTCTGTAGTCAGCTACAGAGTCACAAGGTACAGCCTGACAAAGGAACATTGCCCAGGACCAGTATCATCCGTACAGGACAGCCTTTAAACTAATTCTCTCATCACTCACATCCTTCAATATCCACCTTATTCACCATGAAACATTCCCAGCCTCTCTGCTCCCAGTCCGTTCCTCCGCCTTCACCTTCCACTCCGGCAATCAACTGGCTCTGAGAGCCTGGGGGATTTAATGCACTGGAGTGCTGACTTGGGTTGCATTAGAGTGCTACAGTGGAAGTTTGGTAACTGAGGATAATTAAGGGTTAATTTTATCTTGAATCTAATCTGTCTTTTATTTAGAAGATTAACTTAACAGTTGCTGTTAGGGTTGGAGAAGGTGAGTTTTAGACCAGCTTTAAACAGGGTTCACTCAGACTCTGCTTGCAGCTGCACCTTGTTAATTAGAGAATTGGCTTAAACCAGTTTTCAGGGGCGAGAGTCAGTCTGTATAAAAGTGAGCCATCTTACAGTGCTGACTTTGTTTGCATTGGAGTGCTGACTTGGGTTGCATTAGAGTGCTACAGTGGAAGTTTGGTAACTGAGAAAGTTTGGTGAGGAGGGAGTGAGGAGCTCCTTTCATTTCCGACCTGTCCTCAGAGTGAGGGGAGCCGAGAGCTTCCAAAGAGCACAGCTGACTGGGAGAAGACTCGGAGGACGGAGATCCAGACCGGTAAGGAGAAAAAACTTACTTCTGGTAAAAAAAACTGAAAGTGACGTCACAGGAAAGCTGTGACCTGATTGGCTGATAGGGAATTTTTTTTACTGAATTTGAAAATAAAACATTGATAAAAATTGATTAAAACCCTAATAAACGAATTAATAAGTAGAGTAACTAAACCAGAGGGAGGTGATTACTGTATTTAGTTAGCATTTAACTTTAATCTACGTTACTATGGTACTTTAATCTACCAGAGCTGGCGGGCAGCCATAAAGGCGGGGCTAAAGTGTGGCGAGTCGAAGAGACTTAGCAGCTGGCAGGAAAAAAGACAGAGGCGCAAGGGGAGAGCCAACTGTGTAACAGCCCCGACAAACAAATTTTATCTGCAGCACCTGTGGAAGAGCCTTTATCGCCACTCCAGGTTCTGCTCCACACACTACTGACCACCTCCAGGCGCTTACCCATTGTCTCTCGAGATAAGGAGGCCAAAGAAGAATATTTATAGTAGGAATCTAGCACTAGGGACCATATAGTTAATTATAACAATTTACTAAGGCTTCAATAAGTATTTATTTTAAATTAATTTATTAATTAGTGCTTGAAATGTCAGTTGGAGGGGTGAAGTGCTTCACCTGTGAGATGTGGGAGGTCCGTGACGCTTCCTGTGTTCTGGACGACTAAATCTGCTGGAAGTGTACCCAGTTGCAGCTCCTCACAGACAGCATGGATCGGTTGGAGCGGCAACTGGATGCACTTAGGAACATGCAGGTGGCAGAGAGCATCATAGACAGGAGTTTTAGAGAAGTGGTTACACCCAAGGTGCAGGCAGATAGATGGGTGACTGCTAGAAGGGGCAGGCAGTCAGTGCAGGAATCCCCTGTGGCTATCCCCCTCTCTAACAAGTATACCGTTTTGGATACTGTTGGGGGGGATGGCCTATCAGGGGAAAACAGCAGCAGCCAGAGCAGTGGCACCACGGCTGGCACTGTTGTTCAGCAGGGAGGGACAAAGCGCAGAAGAGCAATAGTTATAGGGGACTCTATAGTCAGGGGCACAGATAGGCGCTTCTGTGGACGTGAAAGAGACTCCAGGATGGGATGTTGCCTCCCTGGTGCCAGGGTCAAGGATGTCTCTGAACGGACAGGGGGCATTCTGAAGGGAGAGGGTGAACAGCCAGAGGTTGTGGTACACATCGGTGCCAACGACATAGGCAGGAAGAGTGATGAGGTCCTGCAGGGGGAGTTTAGGGAGTTAGGATTACTCCCTGTGCCACGTGCCAGTGAGGCAAGAAATAGGAAGATAGTGCAGCTAAACACGTGGCTGAACAGCTGGTGTAGAAAGGAGGGTTTCAGATATCTGGACCATTGGGATCTCTTCAGGGACAGATGGGACCTGTACAAGAAAGACAGATTGCATCTAGACTGGAGGGGCACAAATATCCTGGCTGCGAGGTTTGCTAGCGTCACTCGGGAGGGTTTAAACTAGTGTGGCAGGGGGGTGGGAACCAGAGCAGTAGGACAGCAAGTGAAATAAATGAGGGGGAACGAGGAAATAAGGCCAGTAAGACTAAGAGGAAGAGCAGGCAGGGAGATGTTGCGGAGCACAGTGGGACTGGTGGTCTGAAGTGCATTTGTTTCAATGCGAGAAGTATAACAGGTAAGGCAGATGAACTTAGAGCTTGGATTAGTACTTGGAACTATGATGTTGTTGCTATTACAGAGACTTGGTTGAGGGAAGGACAGGATTGGCAGCTAAATGTTCCAGGATTTAGAAGCTTCAGGCAGGATAGAGGGGGATGTAAAAGGGGTGGGGGAGTTGTATTACTGGTTAAGGAGAATATCACAGCTGTGCTGCGGGAGGACACCTCGGAGAGTTCATGCAGCGAGGCAATATGGCTGGAGCTCAGGAATAGGAAGGGTGCAGTCACGATGTTGAGGGCTTTCTACAGGCCTCCCAACAGCCAGCGGGAGGTGGAGGAGCGGAGATGTAGACAGATTTTGGAAAGATGTAAAGGTAACAGGGTTGTAGTGGTGGGTGATTTTAACTTTCCCTATATTGACTGGGACTCACTTAGTGCTAGGGGCTTGGATGGGGCAGAATTTGTAAGGAGCATCCAGGAGGGCTTCTTGAAACAATATGTAGATAGTCCAACTAGGGATGGGGCCATACTGGACCTGGTATTGGGGAATGAGCCCAGCCAGGTGGTCGAAGTTTCAGTAGGGGAGCATTTTGGGAACAGTGACCATAATTCCATAAGTTTTAAGGTACTTGTGGATAAAGATAAGAGTAGTCCTCGGGTGAAGGTGCTAAATTGGGGGAAGGCTAATTATAACAATATTAGGCAGGAACTGAAGAATTTAGATTGGGGGCGGCTGTTTGAGGGTAAATCAACATCTGACATGTGGGAGTCTTTCAAACGTCAGTTGATTAGAATCCAGGACCAGCATGTTCCTGTGAGGAAGAAGGATAAGTTTGGCAAGTTTCGGGAACCTTAGATAACGCGGGATATTGTGAGCTTAGTCAAAAAAAAAAAGGAAGCCTTCGTAAGGGCTGGAAGGCTAGGAACAGAACGAAGCCCTTGAGGAATATAAAGACAGTAGGAAGGAACGTAAGCAAGGAGTCAGGAGGGCTAAAAGGGGTCATGAAAAATCATTGACAAACAGGATTAAGGAAAATCCCAAGGCTTTTTATACGTATATAAAGAGCAAGAGGGTAACTAGGGAAAGGGTTGGCCCACTCAAGGACAGAGAAAGGAATCTATGTGTGGAGCCAGAGGAAATGGGCGAGGTACTAAATGAATACTTTGCATCAGTATTCACCAAAGAGAAGGACTTGGTGGATGATGAGCCTAGGGAAGGGAGTGTAGATAGTCTCAGTCATCTCATTATCAAAACGGAGGTGGTGTTGGGTGTCTTGCAAAGCATTAAGGTAGATAAGTCCCCAGGGCCTGATGGGATCTACCCCAGAATACTGTGGGAGGCAAGGGAGGAAATTGCTGGGGCCTTGACAGAAATCTTTGCATCCTCATTGGCTACAGGTGAGGTCCCAGAGGACTGGAGAATAGCCAATGTTGTCCCTTTGTTTAAGAAGGGTAGCAAGGATAATCCAGGAAATTAGAGGCCGGTGAGCCTTACGTCAGTGGTAGGGAAATATTAGAGAGGATTCTTCGGGACAGGATTTACTCCCATTTGGAAACAAACGAACTTATTAGCGAGAGGCAGCATGGTTTTGTAAAGGGGAGGTCGTGTCTCACTAATTTGATTGAGTTTTTTGAGGAAGTGACGAAGATGATTGAAGTCACACGGGATCAGAGGTGAGCTGGCAAGATGGATACAGAACTGGCTCGGTCATCGAAGACAGAGGGTAGCAGTGGAAGGGTGCTTTTCTGAATGGAGGGATGTGACTAGTGGTGTTCCACAGGGATCAGTGCTGGGACCTTTGCTGTTTGTAGTATATATAAATGATTTGGAGGAAAATGTAGCTGGTCTGATTAGTAAGTTTGCGGACGACACAAAGGTTGGTGGAGTTGCGGATAATGATGAGGATTGTCAGAGGATACAGCAGGATATAGATCGGTTGGAGACTTGGGTGGAGAAATGGCAGATGGAGTTTAATCCGGACAAATGTGAGGTAATGCATTTTGGAAGGTCTAATGCAGGTGGGAAGTATACAGTAACTGACAGCACCCTTAGGAGTATTGACAGGCAGAGAGATCGGGGCGTACAGGTCCACAGGTCACTGAAAGTGGCAACGCAGGTGGATAAGGTACTCAAGAAGGCATACGGCATGCTTGCCTTCATCGGTCGGGGCATAGAGTATAAAAATTGGCAAGTCATGCTGCAGCTGTACAGAACCTTAGTTTGGCCACACTTAGAATATTGCGTACAATTCTGGTCACCACACTACCAGAAGGACGTGGAGGCTTTGGAGAGGGTACAGAGGAGGTTTACCAGGATGTTGCCTGGTCTGGAGGGTATTAGCTATGAGGAGAGGTTGGATAAACTCAGATTGTTTTCACTGGAACGACGGAGGTGGAGGGGCGACATGATAGAGGTTTACAAAGTTATGAGCGGCATGGACAGAGTGGATAGTCAGAAGCTTTTTCCCAGGGTGGAAGAGTCAGTTACTAGGCGACATAGGTTTAAGGTGCGAGGGGCAAAGTTTAGGGGGGATGTGCGAGGCAAGTTCTTTACACAGAGGGTGGTGAGCGCCTGGAACTTGCTGCCGGGGGAGGTGGTGGAAGCAGGTACGATAGCGACGTTTAAGAGACATCTTGACAAATACATGAATAGGATGGGAATAGAGGGATACGGAACCCGGAAGTGCAGAAGGTTTTAGTTTTGGCAGGCATCAAGATCGGCGCAGGCTTGGAGGGCCGAATGGCTTGTTCCTGTGCTGTACTGTTC
Source organism: Heterodontus francisci (assembly GCF_036365525.1). Taxonomy (NCBI): domain Eukaryota; kingdom Metazoa; phylum Chordata; class Chondrichthyes; order Heterodontiformes; family Heterodontidae; genus Heterodontus; species Heterodontus francisci. The sequence goes on from NW_027141008.1 coordinate 170,932, forward strand.
TTTGTTCAATCAGGATGAGCAGTGGGGAAGCACCCAACGAGGAATCTGACTTGGTCACTGGTTCCAGTCACTCAACCCCCACCGTCTGGAGAAATAGTCTCACACACTTGTTCCCAAATCTGCTTCCACATTCCAGAGCCATCAACCACTGGGGGCAGTACGTCTCTATAGGGTCAGGGTTCAGGGAGCGTGTAGAGATGGTCTGGAATTGCCCACAGGGGTCAGGGTGCAGGAAGAGATGGTCTAGGTCAGGGATCAGGCAGACTGCAATGCTGGTCTGGTGTTGGGGGCAGGGTGGAAATCACAGTCTGGATTTGCAGGGAGTGACTATTTTTTTCACTCAGTGACTCTGCTCTTGTTTTTTTTTAGATATTTGCTATTCAGATAATCCACCACCAGCACAGAGTGGAAGAACTGTTCAGCAGCTCGACACTAGCACTGGAGAAGTCTTCAGAATACGAAAAGGAAACCAGTCAGGTAAGACACAAGTCATCAAAACACAGCTCACAAGCCACATCATGGTTGGGACATGGTGGAGGGAAGGGCAGGAGTGGCAGCTCAATATTCAAGGGTATAGAATCTTCAGGTGTGGCATTGCACTGTTGATCAAGGAGTCAATTACTGCAGTAAGGAGGGATGATATCTTAGAAGGTTCCTCAAATGAGGCCATATGGGTAGAACTTAAAAACAAAAGGAGGCAATCACTTGGCTGGGGATGTACTACAGGCTTCCAAACAGTCAGGGAGAGATAGAGGAGCAGATATGGAGGCAAATCTCAGAGGTGTAAAAATAATAGGGTCATAATAGTAGGAGATTTCAACTTCCCCAATATTAACTGGGATAGTCTTAGTGCAAAAGGCATAAAGGGGCAGAATTCTTAAAATGCATACAGGAGAGCTTTTTGAGCCAGTACTTAGAAAGTCCTACAAGAGAAGGGGCAGTATTGGACCTAATCCTAGGGAATGAAGCCGGACAAGTGGTAGAAGTGTCAGTGGGGGAACATTTCAGAGATAGTGACCATAACTCTAAGATTTAAGGTAGTTATGGAAAAGGACAAAGATGGACCGGAAATAAAGGTACTGAATTGGGGGAGGGCTGATGTCAATATGATAAAACAGGATCTGGCCAGAGTGGACTGGGAGCAGCTACTTGTAGGAAAGTCAACATCAGACCAGTGGGAATCACTCAAAGAGGAAATAGTGAGAGTTCAGAGCAAACATGTACCCGTTAAGGTGAAGGGTAGGACCAACAAGTGCAGGGAACCCTCGATGTAAAGGGACATAGACGATGAGATGAGTAAAAAAAAAAGGAGGCTTATGGCAGATTCAGAGTACTGAAAACAGTGGAGACCCGAGAGGAGTATAGAAAGTGTAGGGGGGTACTTAAAAAAGTAAATAGGAGAGTGAAGAGGGGGCATGTAAAAACACTGGTGGGCAAGATAAAGGAAAATCCCAAGGCTTTTTATAAATATATTAAGGGCAAGAGGATAACCAGGGAAAGAGTAGCGCCCATTAAGGACCAAAGTGGAATCTGTGTGTGGAGCCGGAGGGCATAGGTTTGGTTTTAAATGATTATTTTTCATCTGTGTTCACGATGGAGAACGACGATGTAGGTGTAGAGATCAGGGAGGGGGATTGTGATATACTTGAACATATTAACATTGAAAGGGAGGAGTTATTAGTGGTTTTAGCAGACTTAAAAGTGAATAAATCTCCAGTCCCAGATGAGATGTATCCCAGGCTGTTATGTGAAGCAAGGGAGGAGATTGCAGGAGATCTGACACAAATTTCAAATCCTCTCTGGCCACAGGAGAGGTACCAGAGGACTGGAGGACAGTGAATGTGGTACCATTATTCAAGAAGGGTAGCAGGGATAAACTAAGTAATTACAGGCTGGTGAGTCTGATATCAGTGGTTGGGAAACTATTGGAAAAAATTCTGAAGGACAGGATTAATCTCCACTTGGAGAGGCAGGGATTAATCAGGGATAGTCAGCATGGCTTTGTCAGGGGGAGAACATGTCTAACATATTTGAATTTTTTAAGGAGATGACTAGATGTATAGATGAGGGTAAAGCAGTTGATGTAGTCGACATGGATTTCAGTAAGGCTTTTGATAAGATCCCGCATGGGAGATTGGTCAAGAAGGTAAGAGCCCATGGGATCCAGGGCAATTTGGCAAATTGGATCCAAAATTGGCTCAGTGGCAGGAGGCAGAGGGTAATGGTCGAGGGTTGTTTTTGCGAGTGGAAGCCTGTGACCAGTGGTATACTGCAGGGATTGGTGCTGGCACCCTTGCTGTTTGTAGTGTACATTAATGATTTAGACATGAATGTAGGGCATGCTTGCCTTCATTGGTCGGGGCATAGAGTATAAAAATTGGCAAGTCATGTTGCAGCTGTACAGAACTTTAGTTTGGCCACACTTAGAATATTGCGTGCAATTCTGGTCGCCACACTACCAGAAGGACATGGAGGCTTTGGAGAGGGTACAGAGGAGGTTTACCAGGATGTTGCCTGGTCGGAGGGCATTAGCTATGAGGAGAGGTTGGATAAACTCGGATTGTTTTCACTGGAACGACGGAGGTGGAGGGGCGACATGATAGAGGTTTACAAAGTTATGAGCGGCATGGACAGAGTGGATAGTCAGAAGCTTTTTCCCAGGGTGGAAGAGTCAGTTACTAGGGGATATATGTTTAAGGTGCGAGGGGCAAAGTTTAGAGGGGATGTGCGAGGCAAGTTTTTTACACAGAGGGTGGTGAGTGCCTGGAACTTGCTGCCGGGGGAGGTGGTGGAAGCAGGTACGATAGCGACGTTTAAGAGACATCTTGACAAATACATGAATAGGAAGGGAATAGAGGGATACGGACCGCGGAAGTGCAGAAGGTTTTAGTTCAGGCAGGCATCAAGATCGGCGCAGGCTTGGAGGGCCGAATGGCCTGTTCCTGTGCTGTACTGTTCTTTGTCCTTTGTATGATGAGTAAGTTCGCAGATGACACGAAAATTGGTGGTGTTGTAAATAGTGAAGAAGAAAGCCTTAAATTACAGGATGATATAGATGGGCTGGTAAGATGGGCAGAGCAGTGGCAAATGGAATTTAATCCTGAGAAGTGTGAGGTGATGCATTTTGGGAGGACTAACGAGGCAAGGGAATATACAATGGATGGTAGGACATCAGGAAATTCAGAGGGCCAGAGGGACCTTTGTCCATAGATCACTGAAGGCAGCAGCACAGGTAGATAAGGTGGTTAGGAAGGCATATGGGATACTTGCCCTTATTAGCCGAGGCATAGAACATTCTTATGGAGGGAGGTTATGATGGAGCTGTATAAAACACTAGTTAGGCCACAGCTGGAGTACTGTGTATAGTTCTGGTCACCACACTATAGGAAGGATGTGATTGCACTGGAGAGGGTGCAGAGGAGATTCACCAGGATGTTGCCTGGGCTGGAGCATTTCAGCTATGAAGAGAGACTGGATAGGTTAGGGTTGTTTTCCTTGGAGCAGAGAAGGCTGAGGGGGGACCTGATTGAGGTATACAAAATTATGAGGGGCATTGATAGATTAGATAGGAAGAAACTTTCACCCTTAGCGGAGGGGTCAATAACCAGGGGGCATAGATTTAAGGTAAGGAGCAGGAGGTTTAGAGGTTGTTTGAGAAAAAGCTTTTCACACAGAGGGTGGTTGGAATCTGGAACACACAGCCTGAAGGGGTGGTAGAGGCAGGAACCCTCACAATATTTAAGTAGTATTTAGATAAGCACTTGAAACGCCATAGCATAGAAGGCTATGTGCGGGGAAATGGGATTAGAATAGATAGGTGATTAATGGCCGGCACAGACACGATGGGCCGAAGGGCCTGTTTCTGTGCTGTATAACTCTATGACTCTATCATCCAATCTCTAATTGCAGCAGGGCAGAGGGAGCTTTACTTTGTATCTAACCCTTGTGCTGTACCTTTTTTTTTCATTCATGGGATGTGGGTTTCACTGGCCAGGCCAGCATTTATTGCCCATCCTAATTGCCCTTGAGAAGGTGGTGGTGAGCTGCCTTCTTGAACCGCTGCAGTCCGTGTGGGGTAGGGAGGGAGTTCCAGGATTTTGACCCAGTGACAGTGAAGGAACGGCGATATAGTCAGGATGGTGTGTGACTTTTTGAAAATTTTATTTAGAGGTACAGCACTGAAACAGGCCCTTTGGCCCACCGAGTCTGTGCCGACCAACAGCCACCCATTTATACTAACCCTACACTAACCCCATATTCTCTACCACATCCCCACTATTCTCCGACCACCTACCTACACTCGGGGCAATTTATAATGGCCAATTTACCTATCAACCTGCAAGTCTTTTGGAGGTGGGAGGAAACCGGAGCACCCGAGAAAACCCACGCAGACACAGGGAGAACTTGCAAACTCCACACAGGCAGTACCCAGAATTGAACCCGGGTCGCTGGAGCTGTGAGGCTGCGGTGCTAACCTGGAGGGGAACTTGCAGGTGGTGGTGTTCCCATGCATCTGCTGCCCTTGTCCGTCTAGTTGCTAGAGGTCGTGGGTTTGGAAGGTGCTGTCGAAGGAGCCTTAATGCCTTGGTGCAGTGCATCTTGTAGATGGTACACACTGCTGCCACTGTGTGTCGGTGGTGGAGGGAGTGAATGTTTGTGGATGGGGTGCCAATCAAGCGGGCTGCTTTGTCCTGGATGGTGTCGAGCTTCTTGAGTGTTGTTGGAGCTGCACCCATTCAGGCAAGTGGAGAGTATTCCATCACACTCCTGACTTGTGCCTTGTAGATGGTGGACAGGCTTTGGGGAGTCAGGTGGTGAGTTACTCGCCACATTTTTCCAACCTTCCGACCTGCTCGTGTAGCCATGGTATTTATATGGCTACTCCAGTTCAATTTCTGGTCAATGGTAACCCCCAGGATGTTGATAGTGGGGGATTCAGTGATCGTAATGCCATTGAATGTCAAGGGGAGATGGTTAGATTCTCTCTTGTTGGAGATGGTCATTGCCTGGCATTTGTGCGGCATGAATATTGTCCAGATCTTGCTCCATTTCGACACGGACTGCTTCAGTATTTGAGGAGTCGCGAATGGTGCTGAACATTGCGCAATCATCAATGAACATCCCCACTTCTGACCTTATGATTGAAGGAAGGTCATTGATGAAGCAGCTGAAGATGGTTGGGCCTAGGACACTACCCTGAGGAACTCCTGCAGTGATGTCTTGGAGCTCAGATGATTGACCTCCAACAACCACAACCATCTTCCTTTGCGCTAGGTACAAATCCAACTAGTGAAGTGTTTTCCTCCTGATTCTTATTGACTCCAGTTTTGCTCGGGCTCCTTGATGCCATACTCAGTCAAATGCTGCCTTGATGTCAAGGGCAGTCACTCTCACCTCACCTCTTGATCAGCTGTTTTCTCCATGTTTGCACCAAGTCTGTAATGAGGTCAGGAGCTGAGTGGCCCTGGCAGAACTCAAACTGAGCGTCACTGAGCAGGTTATTGCGAAGCAAGTGCTGCTTGATGGCAATGTCGATGACACCTTCCATCACTTCACTGATGATTGAGAGTAGACTTATGGGGCGGTAATTGGCCAAAAGAACAAAGACCAAAGAACAGTACAGCACAGGAACAGGCCATTCGGCCCTCCAAGCCTGCGCCGATCCTGATGCCTGCCTAAACTAAAACCTTCTGCACTTCCGGGGCCCATATCCGTCTATTCCCATCCTATTCATGTATTTGTCAAGATGTCTCTCAAACGTCGCTATCGTATCTGCTTCCACCACCTCCCCCGGCAGCAAGTTCCAGGCACTCACCACGCTCTGTGTAAAAAAACTTGCCTCGCACATCCCCTCTAAACTTTGCCCCTCTCACCTTAAACCTATGTCCCCGAGTAACTGACTCTTCCACCCTGGGAAAAAGCTTCTGACTATCCACTCTGTCCATGCCGCTCATAACTTTGTAAACCTCTATCATGTCGCCCCTCCACCTCTGTCGTTCCAGTGAAAACAATCCGAGTTTTTCCAACCTCTCCTCATAGCTAATGCCCTCCAGACCAGGCAACATCCTGGTAAACCTCCTCTGTACCCTCTCCAAAGCCTCCACGTACTTCTGGCAGTGTGGCAACCAGAATTGCACGCAATATTCGAAGTGTGGCCTAACTAATGTTCTGTCCAGCTGCAACATGACTTGCCAATTTTTAAACTCTATGCCCCGACCGATGAAGGCAAGCATGCCGTATGCCTTCTTGACTACCTTATCCACCTGCGTTGCCACTTTCAGTGACCTGTGGACCTGTATGCCCAGATCTCTCTGCCTGTCAATACTCCTAAGGGTTCTGCCATTTACTGTATACCTCCCACCTGCATTAGACCTTCCAAAATGCATTACCTCACATTTGTCCAGATTAAACTCCATCTGCCATTTCTCCGCCCAAGTCTCCAACCGATCTATATCCTGCTGTATCCTCTGACAATCCTCATCACTGTCCGCAACTCCACCAACCTTTGTGTCGTCCACAAACTTACTAATCAGACCAGCTACATTTTCCTCCAAATCATTTATATATACTACAAACAGCAAAGGTCCCAGCACTGATCCCTGCGGAACACCACTAGTCACATCCCTCCATTCAGAAAAACACCCATCCACTGCTAACCCTCTGTCTTCTGTGACAGAGCCAGTTCTGTATCCATCTTGCCTGCTCACCTCTGATCCCGTGTGACTTCACCTTTTGCACCAGTCTGCCATGCGGGACCTTGTCAAAGGCTTTACTGAAGTCCATAATGACAACATCCACCGCCCTTCCCTCATCAATCATCTTCGTCACTTCGTCAAAAAACTCAATCAAATTAGTGAGACACGACCTCCCCTTCACAAAACCATGCTGTCTCTCGCTAATAAGTTCGTTTGTTTCCAAATGGAAGTAAATCCTGTCCCGAATAATCCTCTCTAATAGTTTCCCAACCACTGACGTAAGGCTTACCGGCCTATAATTTCATGGATTATCCTTAACACCCTTCTTAAACAAAGGAACAACATTGGCTATTCTCCAGTCCTCTGGGACCTCACCTGTAGTCAATGAGGATGCAAAGATTTCTGTCAAGGCCCCAGCAATTTCTTCCCTTGCCTCCCTCGGTATTCCAGGGTAGATCCCATCAGGCCCTGGGGACTTATCTACCTTAATGCTTTGCAAGACACCCAACACCTCTTCCTTTTTGATAATGAGATGACTGAGACTATCTGCACACCCTTCCCTAGGCTTATCATCCACCAAGTCCTTCTCTTTGGTGAATACTGATGCAAAGTACTCATTTAGCACCTCACCCATTTCCTCTGGTTCCACGCATAGATTCCCTTCTCTGTCCTTGAGTGGGCCAACCCTTTCCCTAGTTACCCTCTTGCTCTTTATATACGTATAAAAAGCCTTGGGATTTTCCTTAATCCTGTTTGCCAATGACTTTTCATGACCCCTTTTAGCCCTCCTGACTCCTTGCTTAAGTTCCTTCCTACTGTCTTTATATTCCTCAAGGGATTCGTCTGTTCCCAGCCTTCCAGCCCTTACAAATGCTTCCTTTTTCTTTTTGACTAGGCTCACAATATCCCGCGTTATCCAAGGTTCCCGAAACTTGCCAAACGTATCTATCTTCCTCACAGGAACATGCTGGTCCTGGATTCTAATCAGCTGACGTTTGAAAGACTCCCACATGTCAGATGTTGATTTACCCTCAAACAGCCTCCCCCAATCTAAATTCTTCAGTTCCTGCCTAAAATTGTTATAATTAGCCTTCCCCCAATTTAGCACCTTCACCCGAGGACTACTCTTATCCTTATCCACAAGTACCTTAAAACTTATGGAATTATGGTCACTGCTCCCGAAATGCTCCTCCACTGAAACTTCGACCACCTGGCCGGGCTCATTCCCCAATACCAGGTCCAGAATGGCCCCATCCCCAGTTGGACAATCTACATACTGTTTCAAGAAGCCCTCCTGGATGCTCCTTACAAATTCTGCCCCATCCAAGCCCCGAGCACTAAGTGAGTCCCAGTCAATATTGGGGAAGTTAAAATCACCCACCACTACAACCCTGTTACCTTTACATCTTTCCAAAATCTGTCTACATATCTGCTCCTCTACCTCCCGCTGGCTGTTGGGAAGCCTGTAGTAAACACCCAATATCGTGACTGCATCCTTCCTATTCCTGAGCTCCACCCATATTGCCTCACTGCATGACCCCTCCGAGGTGTCCTCCCACAGTACAGCTGTGATATTCTCCTTAACCAGTAATGCAACTCCCCCACCCCTTTTACATCCCCCTCAATCCCACCTGAAACTTCTAAAGCCTGGAACATTTAGCTGCCAATCCTGTCCTTCCCTCCACCAAGTCTCTGTAATAGCAACAACATCATATTTCCAAGTACTAATCCAAGCTCTAAGTTCATCTGCCTTACCTGTTATACTTCTCACATTGAAACAAATGCACTTCGGACCACCAGTCCCGCTGTGCTCAGCAACATCTCCCTGCCTGCTCTTCCTCTTAGTCCTACTGGCCTTATTTACTATGTCCTCCTAATTTATTTCACTAGCTGTCCTACTGCTCTGGTTCCCACCCCCCTGCCACAACTAGTTTAAACTCTCCCCAGTGACGCTAGCAAACCTTGCAGCCAGGATATTTGTGTCCCTCCAGTTTAGATGCAACCTGTCCTTCTTGTACAGGTCCCATCTGTCCCTGAAGAGATCCCAATGGTCCAAATATCTGAAACCCTCCCTTCTACACCAGCTGTTCAGCCACGTGTTTAGCTGCACTATCTTCCTATTTCTAGCCTCACTGGCACGTGGCACAGGGAGTAATCCCGAGATTACAACCCTAGAGGTCCTGTCTTTTAACTTTCTGCCTAACTCCCTGAACTCCCCATGCAGGACCTTGTCACTCTTCCTGCCTATGTCGTTGGTACCGATGTGTACCACAACCTCTGGCTGTTCACCCTCCCCCTTCAGAAAGCCCCCTGTCCGTTCAGAGACATCCTTGACCCTGGCACCAGGGAGGCAACATACCATCCTGGAGTCTCTTTCACGTCCACAGAAGCGCCTATCTGTGCCCCCCTGACTATAGAGTCCCCGATAACTATTGCTCTTCTGCGCTTTGTCCCTCCCTTAACACCAGTGCCAGCCGTGGTGCCACTGCTCTGGCTGCTGCTGTTTTCCCCTGATAGGCTATCCCCCCCAACAGTATCCAAAATGGTATACTTGTTAGAGTTGGACTTGTCCTGCTTTTTGTGTACAGGACATACCTGGGCAATTTTCCACATTGCCAGGTAGATGCCAGTGTTGTAGCTGTACTGAAACAGCTTGGCTAGGGGTGTGGCAAGTTCTGGAGCACAGGTCTTCAGTACTATTGCCGGAATATTGTCAGGACCCATAGCCTTTTCAGTATCCAGTGCCTTCAGCCATTTCTTGATGTCATGCGGAGTGAATCTAATTGGCTGAAGTCTGGCATCTGTGATGCTGGGGACGTCAGGTGGAGGCCAATATGGATCATCCACTCGGCACTTCTGGCTGACGATTGTTGCAAATGCTTCTGCCTTCTCTTTGGCACTGATGTGCTGAGCTCCCCCATCATTGAGGATGGGGATATTTGTTGAGCCACCTCCTCCAGTTAGTTGTTTAATTGTCCACCACCATTCAAGGCTGGATGTGGCCGGGCTACAGAGCTTAGATCTGATCCGTTGGCTATGGGATCGCTTAGCTCTGCGTATTGCATGCTACTTCTGCAGTTTGGCATGCATGTAGTCCTGGGTTGTAGCTTCACCAGGTTGACACCTCATTTTGAGGTATGCCTGGTGCTGCTCCTGGTTCGTCCTCCTGCAGTCTTCATTGAACCAGGGGTGGTTCCCTGGTTTGATGGTAATGGTAGAGTGGAGGATATGCCAGGCCATGAGATTAGAGATTGTGGTTGAGTACAATTCTGCTGCTGCTGATGACCCACAGCACCTCATGGATGCCCAGTTTTGCATTGTCATAGAGTCATAGAGTCGTACAGCATAGAAACAGGCCCTTCGGCCCACCGCGTCCATGCCGACCATAATGCCTATCTATACTAATCCCACCTGCCTGCATTAATTCCATATCCCTCGATGCCTTGCTCATTCAAGTACCTGTCCAGATGCCTCTTAAATGTTGCTACTGTTCCTGCCTCCACCACCTCCTCAGGCAGCTCATTCCAGATACCCACTATTTTTTGTGTGAAAAATTTACCCTTTTGATCCCCTTTAAACCTCCTCCCTCTCACCTTAAATCTGTGCCCTCTAGTTTTAGTCACCCCTACCATGGGAAACAGACTCTGGCTATCTACCCTATCTGTACCTCTATCATGTCCCCTCTCAGCCTCCTTCACTCCAGGGAAAACAGACCCAGCCTATCCAATCTCTCTTTATAACTCAAGCCCTCCAAACCAGGCAACATCCTTGTGAATCTTTTCTGCACCCTCTCTAGCTTAATCACATCTTTCCTGTCGTGCTGCGACTAGAGTGTAGCCCCATCTCTAGTAGGGCCATCCACATACTGCTTCAGAAAACTATCCTGGACACACTTAACAAATTCTTCCCCATCTGATCCCTTCGCACTAAGGCAGTCCCAGTCAATATTAGGGAAGTTAAAATCACCTACTATTACAACCCTATAATTCCTACACCTATCTGTGATTTCCCTACATATATGCTCCTCCACTTCCCTCTGACTATTGGTGGGCCGATAGTATAATCCCATCAAAGTGATCACCCATTTCTTATTTCTAAGTTCTACCCTTATGGCCTCGCTGGACATTCCCCCCAGGATATCCTCTCTAAGTACTGCCGTGATGTCCTCCCTAATCAATAGTGCAACTCCCCCTCCTCTCTTACCTCCAACTCTGTCATGCCGGAAGGATCGGTACCCCGGAACATTGAGCTGCCAGTCCTGCCCATCCCTCAACCACGTTTCCGTAATAGCTATAATATCACAATCCCATGTACCGATCCATGCTCTGAGTTCATCTGCCTTACCTGTAAGGCTTCTTGCATTAAAGTCAATGCAGTTTAGCCTACCAGACCTTCCACGCTCCCTGTCCTGCCCCTGCCCAGCCTGCCTACTGGACTTGCTTGCTTTAACCTCTACATTTGCCTCAACTATCTCATCTGAGAGACTACTATTTTGGGTCCCACCCCCCTGCAAGACTAGTTTAAACCCTCCCGAGTAGTACTAGCAAACCTCCCCGCAAGGATATTGGTTCCCCTCCAGTTTAGATGCAACCCGTCCTTCTTGTACAGGTCACCTCTGCACCAGAAGAGATCCCAATGATCCAAGTAGCTGAAGCCCTCCCGCCTACACCAGCTCTTCAGCCGCGCATTCATTTGCCTAATCCTCCTATTCCTACCCTCACTAGCACGTGGCACAGGGAGTAATCCTGAGATTACAACCCTAGAGGTCCTGCTTTTTAACCTTCTGCCTAACTGCCTATATTCACTTTGCAGGACCTCATCTCTCTTCCTGCCTATGTCATTAGTACCAATATGGACCACGACCTCTGGCTGCTCACCCTCCCCTTTCAGAATGTCCTGCAGCCGCTCTGAGACATCCTTGACCCTAGCACCAGGGAGGCAACATACCATCCTGGAATCTCGTTTGTGGCCACAGAAACACCTATCTGCACCCCTTACGATATAATCCCCTATCACTATAGCTCTTTCACCCCTTTTCCTCCCCTGCTGTGCAGCAGAGCCCTCCGTGGTGCCACGAACTTGGCTGTTGCTGCTTTCCCCTGGGAGGTCATCCCCCCAACAGTATCCAAAGCGGTATATCTATTTGAGAGGGGGATGGCCACAGGGGACTCCTGCACTACCTGCCTGTGCCTACTACTCCATCTGATGGTCACCCATCTCTTTTCTGCCTGTGCAGCCATTACTTGCGGTGTGACCACCTTACTAAACGTGCTACCCACGACATCCTCAGCATCGCGGATGCTCCACAGTGAATCCACCCGCAGCTCCAGCTCCGTAATGCGGGTAGTCAGTAGCTGCAGATGGATACACTTCCTGCACACATGGTTGTCACGGACACTGGAAGCGTCCCTGATTTCCCACATAGCACAGGAGGAGCAGATCACGGGGCTGAGCTCTCCTGTCATGACCTACCCTCTGGTTAGTTAGTTACTCCCTTAATTAAAAAATACTAATTATACCAGAGGCCTTGTTCTACCCACTCCAATCTAAAGTCCTTAAAAAAAACACTTTAATAGTACTGACCTTATCACCAGACATTTTTTTTCCAACAAAAAAAAACTTACCCCTTATTCTTTTTAAGATATTCTAACAGCTGCTCTCCTCAACCAATCACCTTGCAGCTCTCCTCTGACATCACTGTTGGCTTTTTTTTTCCAAAACTCCGGCACGCTGGAAGAGGTTCGACTACTCTCTGCTCCTGGAAGGGATCATGGGATTTGGCAGGGGTAGAAGATTGGTTACCTAACAGGAAACAGAGAGTAGGCATAAATGGGTCATTTTCTGGTTTGTAAGATGTAATGCCACAGGGATCTGTGCTGAAGCCTCAACTTTTTACAATTTGTATAAATGACTTAGATGAAGGGACCGAAGGTATGGTTGCTAAATTTGCAGATGACACAAAGATAGGTAGGAAAGTAGGTTGTGAAGAGGACATAAGGAGGCTACAAAGGGATATAGATAGGTTAAGTGAGTGGGCAAAGACCTGGAAAATGAAGTATAATGTGGGAAAATGTGAAATTGTCCACACTGGTAGAAAGAATAAAAAAGAAGCATATTATCCAAATGGTGAGAGATTGCAGAGCTCTGAGATGCAGAGGGATCTGGGTGTCCTAGTGAATGAATCGCAAAAGGTTAGTATGCAGGTACAGTAAGTAATTAGGAAAGATAATAGAAAGTTATTGTTTATCACGAGGGGAATTGAATACAAAAGTAGGGAGGTTATGCTTCAGCTATACAGGGCATTGGTGAGATCACATCTGGATTACTGTGTACAGTAGGGTTGATAGGGTTGTTAAGAAGGCGTATGGTGTGTTGGCTTTCATTAACAGGGGGATTGAGTTTAAGAGCCGCGAGGTTATGCTGCAGCTCGATAAGGCCCTGGTTCGACCACACTTGGAATATTGTGTTCAGTTCTGGTCCCCTCATTATAGGAAGGATGTGGAAGCTTTAGAGAGGATGCAGAGGAGATTTACCAGGATGCTGCCTGGACTGGAGGGCATGTCCTACGAAGAAAGATTGAGGGAGCTAGGGCTTTTCTCATTGGAGCGAAGAAGGATGAGAGGTGACTTGATCAAGGGGTACAACATGATGAGAGGCATAGATAGAGTGGATAGTCAGAGACTTTTTCCCAGGGTGGAAAGGGCTATCACCAGGGGGCATAATTTTAAGGTGATTGGAGGAAGGTTTCGGGGAGATGTCAGAGGTAGGTTCTTTACACAGAGAGTGGTGGGTGCGTGGAATGCACTGCCAGCGGTGGTAGTAGAAGCAGATACATTAGGGGCATTTAAGCGACTCTTGGATAGGTACATGGATGATAGTAGAATGAAGGGTATGTAGGTAGTTTGATCTTAGAGTAGGTTAAAGTTTCGGCACAACATCGTGGGCCAAAGGGCCTGTACTGTGCTGTACTGTTCTATGTTCTATGTTCTATGTAGTATTGGTCTCCTTATTTAAGGAAGGATGTAAATGTGTTGGAGAAAGTACAGAGAAGGTTTACTAGTCTAATACTAGAATAATGGGTGGGTTGTCGTATGAGGAAAGATTGGACAGGCTAGGATTGTATCCACTGGAGTTCAGAAGAGTAAGAGGCGACTTGATCGAAACATATAAGATCCTGAGAGGTCTTGACAGGGTGGATGTGGAAAGGATGTTTCCCCTTGTGGGAGAATCTAGAACTAGGGGTCACTGTTTAAAAATAAGGGGTCGCCCATTTAAGACAGAGATGAGAATTTTTTTCTCTGAGGATTGTAAGTCTTTGGAATTCTCTTCCTCAAAAGGCGGTGGAAGCAGAGTCACAGAATCACAGAATAATACTGTGCAGAAGAGGCCCTTCGGCCCATCGAGTCTGCACCGTTGCATTAAAACAACTGACCTGTCTACCTAATCCCATTTGCCAGCACTTGGCCCATAGCCTTGAATGTTATGACGTGATATTGTGATATACATTAATGATTTGGAGGAAAGTATAGGTGGACTGATTAGCAAATTTGCAGACGACACGAAGATTGGTGGAGTAGCAGATAGTGAAGGGGACTGTCAGAGAATACAGCAGAATATAGATAGATTGGAGAGTTGGGCAGAGAAATGGCAGATGGAGTTCAATCAGGGCAAATGCGAGGTGATGCATTTTGGAAGATCCAATTCAAGAGTGAACTATACAGTAAATGGAAAAGTCCTGGGGAAAATTGATGTCCAGAGAGATTTGGGTGTTCAGGTCCACTGTTCCCTGAAGGTGGCAACGCAGGTAAATAGAGTGGTCAAGAAGGCATACGGCATGCTTTCCTTCATCGGACGGGGCATTGAGTACAAGAGTTGGCAGGTCATGTTACAGTTGTATAGGACTTTGGTTCGGCCACATTTGGAATACTGCGTACAGTTCTGGTCGCCACATTATCAAAAGGATGTGGATGCTTTGGAGAGGGTGCAGAGGAGGTTCACCAGGATGTTGCCTGGTATGGAGGGCGCTAGCTATGAAGAGAGGTTGAGTAGATTAGGATTATTTTCATTAGAAAGACGGAGGTTGAGGGGGGACCTGATTGAGGTGTACAAAATCATGAGAGGTATAGACAGGGTGGATAGCAAGAAGCTTTTTCCCAGAGTGGGGGTTTCAATTACTAGAGGACACGAGTTCAAAGTGAAAGGGGAAAAGTTTAGGGGGGATATGCGTGGAAAGTTCTTTACGCAGAGGGTGGTGGGCACCTGGAACGCATTGCCAGCGGAGGTGGTAGATGCGGGCACGATGGAGTCTTTTAAGATGTATCTGGACAGATACATGAATGGGCAGGAAGAAAAGAGATACAGAAGCTTAGAAAATAGGCGACATGTTTAGAGAGAGGATCTGGATCGGCGCAGGCTTGGAGGGCCGAAGGGCCTGTTCCTGTGCTGTAATTATCTTTGTTCTTTCTTCTTTGTGCCAAGTGCTCATCCGGGTACTTTTTAAAGGATGTGAGGCAACCTGCCTCGACCACCTTCCCAGGCAGGGCATTCCAGACCGTCACCACCCTCTGGGTAAAAAAATTCTTCCTCAAATCCCCCTTAAATCTCCCACCCCTCACCTTAAACGTGTGACCCCTCGTAACTGACCCTCCAACTAAGGGGAACAGCTGCTCCCTATCCACCCTGTCCATGCTGCTCTTAATCTTGTACACCTCGATCAGGTCACCTTCAGCGCAGGCTTCTCTGCTCCAGCGAAAACAACCCAAGCCTATCCAACCTCTCTTCATAGCTTAAATGTTCCATCCCAGGCAACATCCTGGTGAATCGCCTCTGCACCCCCTCCAATGCAATCACATCCTTCCTATAATGTGGTGACCAGAATTGCACATAGTACTCCAGCTGTGGCCTTACCAAAGTTCTGTACAACTCCAACATGACCTCCCTGCTTTTATAATCTATGCCTCGATTGATAAAGGCAAGTGTCCCATATGCCTCTTTCACCACCCTATTAACCTACCCTTCTGCCTTCAGACATCTATGGACAAACACGCCAAGGTCCCTTTGTTCCTCGGAACTTCCCAGTGTCAGGCCATTCATTGAATACTTCCGTGTCACATTACTCCTTCCAAAGTGTATCACCTCACACTTTTCAGCGTTAAATTCCATCTGCCACTTTTCTGCCCATTTGACCATCCCGTCTATATCTTCCTGTAACCCAAGACACTCAACCTCACTGTTAACCACTCGGCCAATCTTTGTGTCATCCGCGAACTTACTGATCCTACCCCCACATAGTCATCTATGTCGTTTATATAAATGACAGACAATAGGGGACCCAGCACAGATCCCTGTGGTACACCACTGGACACTGGCTTCCAGTCACTAAAACAGCCATCTGTCATCACTCTCTGTCTCCTACAGCGAAGCCAATTTTGAATCCACCTTATCAAGTTACCTTGTATCCAATGTGCATTTGCTTTCTTGATAAGTCTCCCATGTGGGACCTTGTCAAAGGCTTTGCTGAAATCCATGTAAATTACATCAACTGCACTACCCTCATCTACACACCTGGTCATATGCTCAAAAAATTCAATCAAATTTGTTAGGCATGACCTCCCTCTGACAAAGCCATGCTGACTATTCCTAATCAAATTTTGCCTCTCCAAGTGGAGATAGATTCTCTCCTTCAGAATTTTCTCCAATAGTTTCCCTACCACTGACGTGAGACTCACTGGTCTGTAGTTCCCTGGCTTATCTCGACAACCTTTCTTAAATAGTAGGACCATATTAGCTTTTCTCCAGTCCTCTGGCACCTCCCCCGTGGCCAGAGAGGAATTAAAAATTAGGGTCAGAGCCCTTGCAATCTCCACCCTCGCCTCCCACAGCATCCGAGGACACAAATCGTCCGGACCTGGAGATTTGTCCACTTTTAAACCTTCCAAAACCTCCAATACCTTGTCACTCCCTATGACAATTTGCTCAAGAACCTCACAGTCTCTCTCTCTAAGTTCCGTATCTACATCCTCTTTCTCCTAGGTGAAGACAGATGTGAAGTCTTCATTCAACACCCTACCAATGTCCTCTGGCTCCACCCACAAATTTCCCCCTTGGTCCCTAATGGGTCCTACTCTTTCCCTGGTTATCCTCTTCCCATTGATATACTTATAGAATATCTTGGGATTTTCCCTACTTTTACCAGCCAGAGCTTTCTCATATCCCCTCTTTGCTCTCCTAATTGCTTTCTTAAGCTCCATCCTACACTTTCTGTATTCCACTAATGCTTCCATTGATTTGCTCTCCTTGTATTTGCTAAAAGCTTCTCTTTTCCTTCTCATCGTACCCTGAATGTTTCTGGTCATCCATGGTTCTCTGGGCTTGTTGCTCCTACCTATTACCCTAGAGGGAACATGTTGGGCCTGTACCCTCCCCATTTCCTTTTTGAATGCCCCCCACTGCTCTTCTGTAGATTTCCCGACAAGTAACTCTTTCCAGTCTACCTTGGCCAGATCCTGCCTTAATTTACTATAATTCACTCTCCCCCAATCCAAAACCGTTTTTTGCAACTTGTCTATTTCTTTCTCCATAACAAGCTTAAATTGTACCATGTTGTGGTCGCTATCACCAAAATGTCCCCCCACCAACACATCAACCACCTGTCCGGCTTCATTCCCCAGAATTAGGTCCAGCACTGCACCCTCCCTTGTTGGATCCTCTACATATTGAGCTAAAAAGTTCTCCTGTATACATTTTAAGAACTCCACTCCAACTCAGCCCTTAACACGGTGACTATCCCAATTAATGTTGGGAAAGTTGAAATCACCTAATATAATTACCCTATTATTTTTACACACCTCTGCAAATTGCGCACATATTTGCTCCTCAATTTCCCGCTGACAATCTGGGGGTCTATAATAAACACCTAGCAATGTGGCTGTCCCTTTTTTATTCCTAAACTCTACCCATAAAGCTTCATTTGATGCCCCCTCCAAGATATCATCTCTCCTTACTGCAGTAACTGACTCCTTAACTAATATTGCAATGCCCCCTCCTCTTTTACCCCCTCCTCTGTCTCGCTTGAAGATTCTATATCCTGGGATATTGAGCTGCCAATCCTGCCCCTCCCTCAACCGTGTCTCTGTGATGGCTACTATATCACAATTCCACGTGTCAATCCTTGCCCTTAACTCATCCGTTTTACCTGTAATACTCCTGGGATTAAAGTAGAGGCCTTCCATCCTGGTCTTACTCCCTTGAAACTTACTTCTGCTGTATTCCCTCTCACTTGTTTGCTTTCCTGTGTTTAGCTGTGTCCCTATTCTGCTAGGAGTCTGCATCCCCTCGCCCTGCCAAATTAGTTTAAACTCCTCCCAACCACACTAGCAAACCCGCCAGCAAGGATGTTAGTCCCCCTCTGGTTCAGATGTAGATCAGTAGATCATCCTGCTTGTACAGGTCCCACCTTCCCCAGAAATGGTCCCAGTGATCCAGGAATCTAAAACCCTCCCTCCTGCACCAACACTTAAGCCATTCATCTGTGCTATTCTCCTATTTCTACACTCGCTAGCACGTGGCACTGGGAGTAATCCAGAGATTACAACCCGAGAGGTCCTGCTTTTTAGTCTACTGCCTAACTCCCTGAATTCTTGATGCAAGACCTCATCCCTCTTTCTACCTATGTCATTGGTACCAACATGTACCATGACTTCTGCCTTATCACCCTCTCCCTTCAGGATGCCCTGCAGCCGTTCAGTGACATCCTGGACCCTGGCACCAGGGAGGCAACACACCATGCTGGAGTCATGTTGATGGCCACAGTAGCGCCTATCTGTTCCCCTGACTATAGAATCCCCTATTACTATTGATCTTCCTCTCTTTCCCCCTTCCTGTGCAGACAGGCTGCTTGTGATGCCAGAAGCTTGGCTCTGTCCACACTCCCGGGAGGAACCAGCCTCATCAGCCTCCAAAATGGAATACTGATTTGCCAGCGGGACCCCACGGGACTCCTGAACTACCTGCTTGTTTCTCTTGGACTGCCTGGTGGTCACCCATTCCCTACCTTCCTCAAGTCCCTTCAGCTGTGGTGTGACCACCTCTCTATATGTTATCCACAATGCGCTCAGACTCGCGGATGCTCCACAGTGTTTCCAGCCGCCGTTCCGGATCTGAAACCCGAACTTCCAGGAGCTGCAACTGGACACACTTCCTGCACACATGCTGGTCCCGGGGACTGGAAATGTTCCTGGATTCCCACATGTAGCAAGAGGAGCAAACCACGGCTTCAAGCTCTCCTGTCATGACTAAACTCTTTAAATTTAAAACTTTAGAAGACTATTATAATAAAAAAAATCAACTAAGTCTTGCTAAAACAATGACTTACAATTCAATCCAGTTTTAAAAATACCCACCAGGACTTACTTACCAGTCAGCTGTGCTCTTTGGAAACTCTCAGCTCCCCTCACTCTGAGGACAGGTCGGAAATGTAAGGAGCTCCTCGCTCCCTCCTCACCAAACTCCCTCAGTCACAAAATTCCCACTTTAGCACTCTAATGCAACCCAAGTCAGCACTCCAGTGCAAAACTGTCTTTGAATATTTTTAAGGCAGGAGTAGATAGATTCTTGATAAGCAAGGGGGTGAAAGGTTATCAGGGGTAGGTGGAAATGTGGAATAATCAGTTCAGCACGAACTTATTGAATGGCGGAGCAGGCTCGAAGGGCCGAGTGGCCTCCTCCTGCTCTTAATTTGTATGTTCGTATGACCTAATCAAAAGCCTTCTGAAAATCCAAATACACCACATCCACTGGTTCTCCTTTATCTGTGCTTCAAGTAACATCCTCAAAAAACTCCAACAGGTTTATCAAACATGATTTCCCTTTCACAAATCCATGTTGACTCTGCCCAATCATATCATTATTTTCTAAGTGTCTTGTCATCACATTCTTTGTAATAGATTCCAACATTTTCCCTACTACTGATGTCAGACTGGTCTGTAGTTGCCCGTTTTCTCTCTCCCTCTTACTTAAATACTAGGGTTACATTTTTTGTTTTCCAGTCTGCAGGAACTTTTCCAGAATCTATAGAATTTTGAAAGATAATCACCAATGCATCCATTATCTCTACAGTCACCTCCTTCAACATTCTAGCATTGTAGCTCATCTGGTCCAGGGGATTTATCAACTTTCAATCCAGTTAATTTTTTTGAGTACTACCTTTTTGTTAATACTAATTTCTATCAGTTCCTCATTTTTACAAGTCCCTTGGCTCCCGAGTATTTCTGGGAGATTTTCTGTTTCTTCCTCAGTGAAGACAGACACAAAGTAATTGTTTAGTTTCTCTGCCATTTCCCTATTCTCCATTATAAACTCTCTTGTCTCCACCTGTAATGGACCCGCATTGTTCCCTGCTCATCTTTTCCTTTTCACATACCTGAAGAAGCTTTTACAGTCCGCCTTTATGTTTCTTGTTAGCTTGCATTCATATTCTCTTTTCCTTTTCTTTATCAGTTTCTTGGTCCTCCTTTGCTGGATTCTAAATTGCTCCCAATCCTCTGGTTTACCACTTCCTTTAATCTAATGCAATCTTTAATTTCTTTTATTAGCCATGGTCGATTCATCTTTCCAATTGGGTTTTTGTATCTTCGAGGAATGTATATTTGTTGTAGACTGTGTAATACTTCGTTAAATACTAGCCATTGCCTGTCTACTGTCAAATCTTTCAGTGTATTTTCCCAATCCAGCATAGCTAACTTGTCTCTCATACCTTCACAATTTCCTTTGTTCAGATTTAAGACCCTAGTTTCAGAATGAGCTATATCACTTTCAAACTAAATGAAAAATTCTCTCATATTATGGTCACTATTTCCCAAAAGCTCCTTTTCAGCCATGTTATTAATTAGCCCTTTCTCATCACATAATACAAAATCTTGTATATTCTGATCGCTAGTTGGTTCTTCAATGTACTGCTCCAGAAACCCATCTCGTACACACTTCAGGAATTTATCCTCCATGGCATTAGTGCTAATTAGGTTTACCCAGTCTATATGTAAATTGAGGTCACCCATTATTACTGTATTACCCATCTTGCTGACATGAATAATATCCGTGGCTTCTTCACTGCCACAAAGACCATTTATGGCCCAAGTACTCAAGGACCAGCTCCTTTGGGGCCCAAGGATGGGGGGAGATATGATCAAGGAAAGGGAAGCTGTCAACACCCATTGGCAGGAGCATTTTGAAGACCTTTCCAATCAAGAATCCATTGTTGATGAGAGTGTTTTCAACTCCATCCCACAACATCCAGTTAGAGACGAGCTCGGAACTCCACCTACGCCTATGGAGGTGATGGAAGCCTTCACACTAATGAAGGACAAAGTGGCAGGAGGTGATGGATTCTCCACTGAAATCTTTAAGCACGGAGGAGAGGAATTAACATTACAGCTCCATGGCCTCATCCTACAGGTCTGGAATGAAGAGGAAGACCCGAATGATCTCAGGGATGCTTTGATTGTGACAATCTTCAAGAAAGGGGACAAATCCAACTGTGGAAAATACAGAGGCATCTCCCTGTTCTCCATTGCAGGGAAGATTATTACAAGAACCTTTCTGAACCAATTCACTACACTTGCTGAAGAACTACTTCGCGAATCTCAATGTGGGTTTAGGCCATCAAGAGGCACTGCTGACGTGATTTTCACAGCTCGCCAACTACAAGAAAAATGTTACAAACAACATCAACCTCTCTACATAACATTTTTTGACTTGACAAAGGCCTTCGGCTCTGCAAATCGTGAGGCACTCCGGAAGATTCTGTTGAAGTATGGATGTCATCCAAAATTTGTCACCATCCTCCACCTGCTTCATGATGATCCTCAAGCAATGGATCCATTACAGACCCCTTTGAGGTTAAGACAGGAGTGAAACAAGGTTGTCTCATGGCCCCAACTCTTTTTCTGATCTTCCTAGCAGCCGTGCTCCATCTGACTAGAGACGAGCTCGCTGCTGGAGTGCAGCTTTTTTATCAAATGGACGGTAAACTCTTTAATCTCAGGCGACTCCAGTCAAAAACTAAGATCACCCCAACTTCAGTCATTGAGCTCCACACATTGATGACGCTGTGTCAGAAAAGGATCTTCAGTGAATCGTCAACGTATTTATTGAGGCATATGAGAAGATGGGACTTACATCCAACATTCAGAAGACCAAAGCCCTCCATCAGCAAGCTCCAAATACACACACCCCTGCCCTATTGATTAGGGTTCATTATGAGTGCCTGGAAAAGGTTGAACATTTCCAGTATCTTGGAAGTTATCTTTCACAGAAGGCTGACATTGACAAAAAAATCCAGCATCGCCTGAAATCTGCTGGTACAGCCTTTGACCAACTCAGGAAGTGAGTGTTTGAAGATCGCGTCATCAAAACTCAAATCAAGCTCCTGGTCTACCAGGCAATTGTGATCCTACCTTACAGTTTGGGGCTGAAATATGGACAATGTATAGGAGGCACCTCAAAGAACTGGAGTCATTTCATCAACGCTGCCTGAGGAAGATCCTACATATCAAATGGGAGGACACGCGAACCGACATCAGTGTCCTCTCACAAGCAGGCACCACAAGCATTGAGGCTGGTCATATAGTTTGATGTCAGATACCAGGCTCCCAAAACAAGTCATCTCCTCCCAGCTCAATCAGGGCAGATGCACCAGAGGAGGACAGACAAAGCACTTCAAGGATGTGCTAAAAGTCAACATGAAGAAATGCAACATTGACATCAACTCCTGGGAGACCATCACCCTGGACCGAACCAGATGGAGGCAGAGTCTGTGGGAAGGATCCCAGCAGTTTGAGACCCAAGGACAACAAAATGAAGAGGAAAAACGAGAGTGGCAAAAAGAACAAGCCATGATCCGAACTAATAATACACGAGCAGACATCCCACATGACTATAAATGCCTTACATGCCATAAAGTCTGTAGATCCCAAATTGACCTCATCAGCCATCTTCAGACTCATGGAAGACAATCATCCTTGCCTGTGAGGGATAGTCAATAATTATCCATGCTACATGCACCTCTAATTTCCTGATTTATATCATGCCCAACATTACCTCTACTGTTTGGTGGTCTATAAACAACACCCCCCCCAATGTTTGCTGCCCCTTGCTGTTTTTTTTAGCTGCACCCAAATTGATTCTACATCTTGATCCTTCGATCGAAGATCCTTCCTCACTAATGTACTGATCTCCCTTATTAAGAGCGCTACCCCACCTCCTTTATCTTTTTGCCTATCCTTTCTAAATGATGAATATCCCTGAATATTCAGTTCCCAGTTTTGATCACCCTGTAACCACGTCTCTGTACCCATTTATCTCTGTTTGTGTCTTCAAATCATCTACCTTGTTACAAATGCTGCGAGCATTCAGATAGAATGCCCTTCACTTTGTCTTTTTAACATTATTCCTCATTCTGATCATTTTTGATGTTTTCCTCCACTTCGTCTGTCTTCTAATTTCACTTACTACTTTTTCTACTTCCTGTTACCAGTTTTGCTTCCCTCCAATCTTCCCTTCCTACCACACTCAGATTATCAATTCCCTTATTGCTACCTTGCTCTCTTGCCTTCTTCTTTCTCTATAAATAATCACATCTTCCATCACTTGATACATCGCCTCCACTATTTAGTTTAAAGTTCTCTCTACCACCCTAGCTATACAATGCACCAGAACACTGGTCAGCACGGTTCAGCTGAAGGCCATCCCAATCGTACAGCTCCCACTTTCCCCAGTACTGCTGCCAGTGCTCCATGAATCAAAACCCATTTCTCCCATACCAATCTTTGAGCCACGCATTTAACTCTCTAAACTTATTTACCCTACTCCAATTTGCTCGTGGCTCAGGGAGTGTTACCTTTGAGAGTTTGCTTTTTAATTTAGCTGCTAGCTGCTCATACTCTCTATGTAGAACCTCTTTCCTGGTCCTATTTATGTTGTTGGTACCCATGTGGACCACAACAGCTGGATCCTCCCCCTCCCACTGCAAGTTCCTCTCTCGCCCCGAGCAGATGTCCTGAACCCTGGCACTGGACAGGCAAAACAGCCCTTTTGGACTCTTGCTCTTGGCTGCAGAGAACAGTGTCTATCCCCCTAACTATATTACCTCTTACTACCACCACATTCCTATTTACTCCCCCCACTTGAATAGCTTCCTATATCATAGTGCCATGGGGAGGTGGTGGTATAGTTGTAATGTCACTGGCCGAGTAATCCAGCTGCCTAGGCTAATGCTCTGGGGACATGGGTTTGAATACTGTGTACAGTTAAAACACTAGTTAAAACACTAGTTAAACTAGTTAAAACACTAGTTAGGTCACAGCCGGAGTACTGTGTACAATTCTGGTCACCACACTATAGGAAGGATGTGATTGCACTGGAGAGGGTGCAGAGGAGATTCTCCAGGATGTTGCCTGGGCTGGAGCATTTCAGCTATGAAGAGAGACTGGATAGGCTGGGGTTGTTTTCCTTAAAGCAGAGAAGGCTGAGGGGAGACCTGATTGAGGTATACAAAATTATGAGGGACATTGATAGGTTAGATAGGAAGAAACGTTTTCCCTTCGCGGAGGTGTCAATAACCAGGGGGCATAGATTTAGGCTAAGAGGCATGAGGTTTAGAGGAGATTTGAGGAAAATAATTTTCACCCAGAGGGTGGTTGGAATCTGGAACGCTCTGCCTGAAGGGGTGGTAGAGGCAGGAACCATCACAATATTTAAGAAGTATTTAGATGAGCACTTGAAATGCCATAGCATACAAGGCTACGGGCCAAGTGCTGGAGATTGGGATTAGAATAGATAGGTGCTTGATGGCTGGTGTGACACGATGGGCCGAAGGGCCTTTTTCTGTGCTGTATAACTCTATGACGCCAAGATTTTAATTAATATATCTACCATTAAAAGCTAGTTTAATAATGACTATGAAACCATTGTTTGTTCCTACTTGACCTTGTCCTCCCCAATCTGCTTGCTGCAGATGCATCTGTCCATGACAGTATTGGTAGGAGTGACCACCGCACAGTCCTTGTGGAAACAAAGTCCCATCTTCACATTGAGGATACTCTCCATTGTGTTGTGTGGCACTATCACTGTGCTGAATGGGATAGATTTCGAACATATCTTGCAATGCAAAACTGGGCATCCATGAGGCGCTGTGGGCCGTCAGCAGCAGCAGAATTGTACTCAACCCCAATCTGTAACCTCATGGCCCGGCATATCCCCCACTCTACCATTACCATCAAGCCAAGAGACCAACCCTGGTTCAATGAAGAGTGCAGGAGGGCATGCCAGGAGCAGCACCAGGCAAACCTCAAAATGAGGTGTCAACCTGGTGAAGCTACAACCCAAGATTACTTGCAGGACAAACAGCAGAAGCAGCATGCAATCGGCAGAGTAAGCGATCCCACAACCAAGGGATCAGATCTAAGCTCTGCAGTCCTGCCATATCCAGCCATGAATGGTGGTGGACAATTAAACAACTAATTGGAGGAGGTGGCTCCACAAATATCCCCATCCTTAACAATGGGGGAGCCAAGCACATCAGTGCGAAAGACATGGGAACAAGGCGGTGAATTAAACTGGCCTGCAACCGGAAGCTTGGGGTCATGCTTGCGGCCTGAGCGGAGGTGTTCCACAAAGCAGTCACCCGGTCTGCGTCTGGTTCCCCAGTGTAGAGGAGATCGCATTGTGAGCAGTGAATACAGGCAGAGTCAGGAGAATTTATAATGGGGAATAGAGAAATGGCAGAGAAGCTAAATGATTACTTTGTGTCTGTCTTCACTAAGGAAGATACAAGAAATCTCCCAGAATTAGAGTTCCAAGGGATTAGGGGGAATGAGGAATTGAAGGAAATTAGTATTAGTAAGAAGGTTGTATTGGAGAAATTAATGGGGCTGAAGGTTGATAAATCCCCAGGACCTGATATTCTACATCCCAGAGTGTTGAAAGAGGTAGCTATGGAGATAGTGGCTGCATTAGTGATCATCTTCCAAAATTCTGTAGATTCTGGAACGGTTCCTGCAGATTGGAAAGTCGCAAATGTCACCCCCACTATTTAAAAAGGGAGGGAGAGAGAAAATAGGGAATTACAGACCTGTTAGCCTGACATCAGTCATTGGGAAAAGGTTCGAATCTATTCTAAAGGATGTGATAAATGGATACTTGGATAATAATGATCTGATTGGGCAGAGTCAACATGGATTTATGAATGGGAAATCATGTTTGATGAACCTGTTGGAGTTTTTTGAGGATGTTACTAACAGAATTGATAAAGGGGAGTTGGTGGACGTGGTATACTTGGGATTTTCAGAAGGCTTTTGATAAAGTCCCCCACAGGAGGTTGGTTAGCAAAATTAAAGCACATGGGATAGGAGGTAATATACTGGCATGGATTAAGGATTGGTGAACAGGCAGAAAACAGAGAGTAGGAATAAACGGGTCATTCTTGTGTTGGCATGCTGTGACTAGTGGGGTACCGCAGGGATCAGTGCTTGGGTCCCA
This sequence comes from Heterodontus francisci, assembly GCF_036365525.1. Classification (NCBI taxonomy): domain Eukaryota; kingdom Metazoa; phylum Chordata; class Chondrichthyes; order Heterodontiformes; family Heterodontidae; genus Heterodontus; species Heterodontus francisci. The sequence continues at coordinate 197,160 of NW_027141008.1, forward strand.
GCTGTTCACAATATATATCAATAATTTGGATGTGGGGACCAAATGTAACATTTCCAAGTTTGCGGATGACACAAAACTAGGTGGGAATGTGTTTTGTGAGGAAGATGCAAAGCGGCTTCAAGGGGATTTGGACAGAATGTGACAGATGGAATATAATGTGGAAAAATGTGAGGTTATCCACTTTGGTAAGCGGAATAGATGTGCAGAGTATTTCTTAAATGGTAAGAGATTAGAAAGTGTTGATGTACAAAGGGACCTGGGTGTCCTTGTCAATAAGTCTAACATGCAGGTGTAGCAAGCAATTAAGGAGGCTAATGGTATGTTAGCCTTTATCGCAAGAGGATTTGAGTCCAGGAGTAGTGAAGTCTTGCTTCAATTGTATAGAACCTTGGTTAGATCACACCTGGAGTACTGTGTGCAATTTTGGTCCCCTTACCTTAGGAAAGATATTATCGCCATAGAGGGAGTGCAACGAAGGTTCACCAGACTTGTTCCCGGGATGGCGGGACTGTCCTGTGAAGAGAGATTGGGGAAACTGGGCCTGTATTCTCTAGAGTTTCGAAGAATGAGAGATGGTCTCATTGAAACCTACAAAATACTTAAAGGGATAGACGGGGTAGATGCAGCTAAGATGTTTCCCTGGTTGGGGAGTCTAGAACCAGGGGAAACAATTTCAAAATAAGGGGGAAGCCACTTAGGACCGAGATGAGAAGAAATTTCTTTACTCAGAGTGTTGTGAATCTTTGGAATTCTCTACCCCAGAGGGCTGTGGAAGCTCAGTCATTGAGTATGTTTAAAACAGAGATTGACAGATTTCTAAATACAAATGACATAAAGGGATATGGGGATAGTGTGGGGAAAAAGGCATTGAAGTGGATGATCAGACATGATCGTATTGAATGGTGGAGCAGGCTCGATTGGGTAAATTACCTACTCCTGTTCCTATGTTCCTATGAATTCCCCACTATCAACATCCTAGGGGTTACCATTGACCAGAAACTGAACTGGACCAGCCAAATAAATGCTGTGGCTACAAGAGCAGGTCAGAGGCTGGGAATCCTGCAGCGAGTAACTCACCACCTGACTCCCCAAAGCCTGTCCACCATCTACAAGGCACAAGTCAGGAGTGTGATGGAATACTCTCCACTTGCCTGGATGGGTGCAGCTCCAACAACACTCAAGAAGCTCAACACCATCCAGGACAAAGCAGCCCGCTTGATTGGCACCCCATCCACAAACATTCACTCCCTCCACCACTGATGCACAGTGGCAGCAGTGTGTACCATCTACAAGATGCACTGCAGCAATGCACCATGGCTCCTTAGACAGCACCTTCCAAACCCGCGACCTCTACCACCGAGAAGGACAAGGGCAGCAGATGCATGGGAACACCACCACCTGCAAGTTCCCCTCCAAGTCACACACCATCCTGACTTGGAACTATATCACCGTTCCTTCACTGTCGCTGGGTCAAAATCATGGAACTCCCTCCCTAACAGCACTGTGGGTATACCTACCCCACACGGACTGCAGCGGTTCAAGAAGGCAGCTCACCACCACCTTCTCAAGGGCAATTAGGGATGGGCAATAAATGCTGGCCTGGCCAGTGACACCCACATCCCATGAATGAATAAAAAAAGGAAAAGTCGAGCAACTGCAGACTAATCAGTTTAACCTCGATGGTGGGGAACCTTTTAGAAATGATAATCTGGGGCAAAATTAACAGCCACTTGGACAAGCATGGATTAATAAAAGAGAGCCAGCACAGGTTGGTCAAAAGCAAAATGTATTTTTTCTTTCTTATTTCTTTATTTTATTTTTAGTTTGTTTAGTTTGTTTCTACTATGCCTACCCACTGTTTCTGTTTTTTTAATGTTTGTGCTTGGAGTACTTTGTGCTTTACAGTCTATTAACACCCTCTCTGCACTAACGCTTTGTCTTTTAGCACACCATTAACATACCGATTTCCTTTGTTGCATGACCTTCTGGTCAGTTATTCTCTGTGACCCTGTCCTATCAACACGTTCACCTTTGTCATCTCTTGCCCCACCCTGCCTTATTTGCTTAAACCCTTTTACATTTATAATATTTGCCAGTTCTGATGAAAGGTCATCAATCAGAAACGTTAACTCTGCTTCCTTCTCCACAGAAGCTGCCAGACCTGCTGAATATTTCCAGCATTTTGTTTTAATTTATGGTGTTTTCTGTGAATGAATCAGCTTCTTAATTGCATACTAAACTGGACTAAGGATTGTTCAGTGAGTTCTCTCTCTGAGTGAGCTCTCCCACCATTCCCCCCCCGTGCTCTCTCTGAGTGAGCTCTCCCACCATTCCCCCCCCATATTCTCTCTGAGTGAGCTCTCCCCCCATTTCCCCCCATGCTCTCTCTCTGAGTGAGCTCTCCCCCATTCCCCCCCATGTTCTCTCTCTGAGTGAGCTCTCCCACCATCCCCCCCCATATTCTCTCTGAATGAGCTCTCCCACCATTCCCCCCCCCAAGCTCTCTCTCTGAGTGAGCTCTCCCCCCATTCCCCCCCAAGCTCTCTCTCTGAGTGAGCTCTCCCACCATTCCCCCCCCCATATTCTCTCTGAGTGAGCTCTCCCCCCATTTCCCCCCATGCTCTCTCTCTGAGTGAGCTCTCCCACCATTCCCCCCCCCCCATGTTCTCTCTCTGAGTGAGCTCTCCCCCCATTCCCCCCCATGCTCCCTCTCTGAGTGAGCTCTCCCCCAATTTCACCCCCCGTGCTCTCTCTCTGAGTGAGCTCGACCACCATTCCCCCCCCCCCCCATATTCTCTCAATGAGCTCTCCCCCCATGCTCCCTCTCTGAGTGAGCTCTCCCCCAATTTCACCCCCCGTGCTCTCTCTGAGTGAGCTCTCCCCCATTCCCCCCCATGTTCTCTCTCTGAGTGAGCTCTCCCACCATCCCCCCCATATTCTCTCTGAATGAGCTCTCCCACCATTTCCCCCCCGTGCTCTCTCTCTGAGTGAGCTCTCCCCCCATTCCCCCCCCAAGCTCTCTCTCTGAGTGAGCTCTCCCACCATTCCCCCCCCATATTCTCTCTGAGTGAGCTCTCCCCCCATTTCCCCCCATGTTCTCTCTCTGAGTGAGCTCTCCCCCCATTCCCCCCCCAAGCTCTCTCTCTGAGTCAGCTCTCCCACCATTCCCCCCCCACCATGTTCTCTCTCTGAGTGAGCTCTCCCCCAATTTCCCCCCCCATGTTCTCTCTCTGAGTGAGCTATTCCCCCATTCCCCCCCATGCTCACTATCTGAGTGAGCTCTCCCCCAATTTCACCCCCCCGTGCTCTCTCTCTGAGTGAGCTCTCCCCCCACTCCCCTCCCCCCCCGTGGTCTCTGTGTGAGTGAGCTCGCCCCTCAGTCCCCATTCCCCCCGTGCTTTCTCTGAGTGAGCTCTCCCCCCATCCCCCGTGGTCTCTGTGTGAGTGAGCTCGCCCCTCAGTCCCCATTCCCCCCGTGCTTTCTCTGAGTGAGCTCTCCCCCCATCCCCCGTGGTCTCTGTGTGAGTGAGCACTCCCCATCCCCCCCCCCCATGCTGTCTCTCTGAGTGAGCTCTCCCCCCATTCCTCCCCCCCACCCCCCCGTGGTCTCTGTGTGAGTGAGCACTCCCCATCCCCCCCCCCCATGCTGTCTCTCTGAGTGAGCTCTCCCCCCATTCCTCCCCCCCACCCCCCCGTGGTCTCTGTGTGAGTGAGCCTTCCCCTCAGTCCCCATTCCCTCCGTGCTTTCTCTCTGAGTGAGCCCTCCCCCCATTCCCCCCCCCCCCCCCCCCGTGCTCCCTCTCTGAGTGAACTCTCCCCATTCCCAACAATGTTATCTGGAAAGAAAAGTTTCTTTTCCTGGTTTATCTTTGTGTGTGTGGCCTCTCAGAGAGCGACAGAAGGAGGCCATTCAGTTCATTGATTCCATGCTGACTCTGCAGAGCAATCTAGTCAGTCCTTTGTTAACCAGCCTTTTTTGTAGTACTTTGTCAAACACTTTCTTAAAATCTATATAGACAACATCTACCACATTCCCTTCATCAACCTTCTCTGTGACTTCATCAAAAATTCAATATGATTCGTCCAGCTTGATCTGCTATTTACAGAATTACAGAATAATACAGTGCAGAAGAGGCCCTTCGGCCCATCGAGTCTGCACTGATACATTAAAACAAAGCCATGCTGTCTCTCCTTAATTAACTCCAACTTCTCCAGGTGCCTGCTGATTTTTACCCTGATTTTTGTTTATTTCCATGCTTGATAAATCTGTTATCCTTTCATTGACTTTCGGTATTTCTTTACTGTACTAACCCGACAGCTGAATGAGTATTGTTTGTTGACAGGCAATGCTACAATCATTGTGCAATCGATGTCAGGCTGTCAACTTGCAGAATGCAGGGATCGTGGTGAGGTTGGACGGAGCCAGTTCATTGCTCTCTCAGTTTTCTGAAACAGACACTGAGCTCAGAATCTGGCTGAAGGAAATGAAATCACTGATGTTACAACTCAGCCCAGTCATCATCAATCAGCAGGCCCTCAAACATCAGCAGGAGATGGCACAGGTAAAGGGGTACCGGTGGCGGGGACACAGGTAATGGGGCAACGGGTACAGGTACAGCTCTCAATCATCTCCGAAGAGAAGATATGCTGGGAAATCTCTGAGATGTGCAAGAACGATAGGGCAGTAATGGTAGGGGATTTTAATTACCCCAATATAAACTGTGACAGTTTTAGTGTGAAAGGAATTGAGGGAACAGAATTCTTGAGCTGCATTCGGGAGAACATTTTTCCCAGTATGTAACAAGTCCAACAAGAGAGGACTTAGTTTTAGGAAATGAAGATGGGCAGGTGGAAGGAGTGGCAGTGGGAGAGCATTTTGGTGATAGTGATCATAATTCAGTCAGTTTTAACATAATTATGGAAAAGAACAGAGATTTTTTAAAATTCATTCATGGGATGTGGGTATCGCTGGCCAGGCCAGCATTTATTGCCCATCCCTAATTGCCCTTGAGAAGGTGGTGGTGAGCTGCCTTCTTGAACCGCTGCAGTCCATGTGGGGTAGGAACACCCACAGTGCTGTTAGGAAGGGAGTTCCAGGATTTTGACCCAGTGACAGTGAAGGAACGGTGATATAGTTCCAAGTCAGGATGGTGTGTGACTTGGAGGAGAACTTGCAGGTGGTGGTGTTCCCATGTATTTGCTGCCCTTGTCCTTCTGGGTGGTAGAGGTCGCGGGTTTGGAAGGTGCTCTCGAAGGAGCCTTGGTGCATTTCTACAGTGCAGATTGTAGATGGTACACACTGCTGCCACTGTGCGTCGGTGGTGGAAGGAGTGAATGTTTGTAGATGGGATGCCAATCAAAAGGGCTGCTTTGTTCTGGATGGTGTTGAGCTTCTTGAGTGTTGTTGGAGCTGCACCCATCCAGGCAAGTGGAGAGTATTCCATCACACTCCTGACTTGTACCTTGTAGATGGTGGACAGGCTTTGGGAGTCAGGAGGTGAGTTACTCGCCGCAGGATTTCTAGCCTCTGACCTGCTCTTGTAGCCACAGTATTGATATGGCTACTCCAGTTCAGTTTCTGGTCAATGGTAACCCCTAAGATGTTGATAGTGGGGGATTCAGTGATCGTAATGCCATTGAATGTCAAAAGAACAAAGATAATTACAGCACAGGAACAGGCCCTTCGGCCCTCCAAGCCTGCGCCGATCCAGATCCTCTCTCTAAACATGTCGCCTATTTTCTAAGGTTCTGTATCTCTTTTCTTCCTGCCCATTCATGTATCTGTCTAGATACATCTTAAAAGACTCCATCGTGCCCGCATCTACCACCTCCGCTGGCAATGCATTCCAGGTGCCCACCACCCTCTGCGTAAAGAACTTTCCTCGCATATCCCCCCTAAACTTTTCCCCTTTCACTTTGAACTCGTGTCCTCTAGTAATTGAAACCCCCACTCTGGGAAAAAGCCTCTTGCTATCCACCCTGTCTATACCTCTCATGATTTTGTACACCTCAATCAGGTCCCCCCTCAACCTCCGTCTTTCTAATGAAAATAATCCTAATCTGCTCAACCTCTCTTCATAGCTAGCGCCCTCCATACCAGGCAACATCCTGGTGAACCTCCTCTGCACCCTCTCCAAAGCATCCACATCCTTTTGATAATGTGGCGACCAGAACTGTACGCAGTATTCCAAATGTGGCCGAACCAAAGTCCTATACAACTGTAACATGACCTGCCAACCCTTGTACTCAATGCCCCGTCCGATGAAGGAAAGCATGCCGTATGCCTTCTTGACCACTCTATTTACCTGCGTTGCCACCTTCAGGGAACAGTGGACCTGAACACCCAAATCTCTCTGGACATCAATTTTCCCCAGGACTTTTCCATTTACTGTATAGTTCACTCTTGAATTGGATCTTCCAAAATGCATCACCTCGCATTTGCCCTGATTGAACTCCATCTGCCATTTCTCTGCCCAACTCTCCAATCTATCTATATTCTGCTGTATTCTCTGACAGTCCCCTTCACTATCTGCTACTCCACCAATCTTAGTGTCGTCTGCAAACTTGCTAATCAGACCACCTATACTTTCCTCCAAATCATTAATGTATATCACAAACAACAGTGGTCCCAGCACGGATCCCTGTGGAACACCACTGGTCACACGTCTCCATTTTGAGAAACTCCCTTCCACTGCTACTCTCTGTCTCCTGTTGCCCAGCCAGTTCTTTATCCATCTAGCTAGTACACCTTGGACCCCAAGCGCCTTCACTTTCTCCATCAGCCTGCCATGGGGAACCTTATCAAACGCCTTACTGAAGTCCATGTATATGACATCGACAGCCCTTCCCTCATCAATCAACTTTGTCACTTCCTCAAAGAATTCTATTAAGTTGGTAAGACATGACCTTCCCTGCACAAAACCATGTTGCCTATCACTGATGAGCCCATTTTCTTCCAAATGGGAATAGATCCTATCCCTCAGTATCTTCTCCAGCAGCTTCCCTACCACTGACGTCAGGCTCACCGGTCTATAATTACCTGGATTATCCCTGCTACCCTTCTTAAACAAGGGGACAACATTAGCAATTCTCCAGTCCTCCGGGACCTCACCCGTGTTTAAGGATGCTGCAAAGATATCTGTTAAGGCCCCAGCTATTTCCTCTCTCGCTTCCCTCAGTAACCTGGGATAGATCCCATCCGGACCTGGGGACTTGTCCACCTTAATGCCCTTTAGAATACCCAACACTTCCTCCCTCCTTATGCCGACTTGACCTAGAGTAATCAAACATCTGTTCCTAACCTCAACATCCGTCATGTCCCTCTCCTCGGTGAATACCGATGCAAAGTACTCGTTTAGAATCTCACCCATTTTCTCTGAGTCCAAGCATAACATTCCTCCTTTGTCCTTTAGTGGGCCAATCCTTTCTCTAGTTACCCTCTTTCTCCTTATATATGAATAAAAGGCTTTGGGATTTTCCTTAACCCTGTTTGCTAAAGATATTTCATGACCCCTTTTAGCCCTCTTAATTCCTCAATGTCAAGGGAGATGGTTAGATTCTCTCTTGTTGGAGATGGTCATTGCCTGGCACTTGTGTGGCGCAAATATTACTTGCCACTTATCAGCCCAAGCCTGGATATTGTCCAGTTCTTGCAGTATTTCTACACGGACTGCTTCAGTATCTGAGGAGTTGCGAATGGTACTGAACATTGTGCAATCATCAGTGAACATTCCCACTTCTGACCTTATGATTGAAGGAAGGTCATTGATGAAGCAGCTGAAGATGGTTGGGCCCAGGACACTACCCTGAGGAACTCCTGCAGTGATGTCCTGGAGCTCAGATGATTGATCTCCAACAACCACAACCATCTTCCTCTGTGCTAGCTATGACTCCAGCCAGCGGAGGGATTTCCTCCTGATTCCCATTGACTCCACTTTTGCTAGGGCTCCTTGATGCCGTACTTGGTCAAATGCTGCCTTCATGTCAAGGGCAGTCACTCTCACCTCATGGTCTTGAGTTCAGCTCTTTTGTCCGTGTTTGAACCAAGTCTGTAATGAGGTCAGGAGCTGAGTGGCCCTGGCGGAACCCAAACTGAGCATCACTGAGCAGGTTATTGCTAATCAAGTACTGCTTGATGGCACTGTCGATGACACCTTCCATCACTTTACTTATGATTGAGAGTAGGCTGATGGGGCGGTAATTGGCCGGGTTGGATTTGTCCTGCTTTTTGGAGACAGGACATACCTGGGCAATTTTCCACATTGCCGGGTAGATCCCAGTGTTGTAGCTGTACTGGAACAGCTTGGCTAGGGGCGCGGCAAGTTCTGGAGCACAGGTCTTCAGTCTTCAGTGAAATAAATGAGGGGGAACTAGTAAATAAGGCCAGTAAGACTAAGAGGAAGTGCAGGCAGGGAGATGTTGCGGAGAACAGCAGGACTGGTGGTCTGAAGTGCATTTGTTTCAATGCAAGAAGTATAACAGGTAAGGCAGATGAACTTAGAGCTTGGATTAGTACTTGGAACTATGATGTTGTTGCTATTACAGAGACTTGGTTGAGGGAAGGACAGGATTGGCAGCTAAATGTTCCAGGATTTAGAAACTTCAGGTGGGATAGAGGGGGATGTAAAAGGGGTGGGGGGAGTTGCATTACTGGTTAAGGAGAATATCACAGCTGTACTGCGGGAGGACACCTCGGAGGGGTCGTACAGTGAGGCAATATGGGTGGAGCTCAGGAATAGGAAAGGTGCAGTCACGATGTTGGGGGTTTACTACAGGCCTCCCAACAGCCAGCGGGAGGTAGAGGAGCAGATATGTAGACAGATTTTGGAAAGATGTAAAGGTAACAGGGTTGTAGTGGTGGGTGATTTTAACTTCCCCTATATTGACTGGGACTCACTTAGTGCCAGGGGCTTGGATGGGACAGAATTTGTGAGGAGCATCCAGGAGGGCTTCTTGAAACAGTATGTAGATAGTCCAACTAGGGATGGGACCGGACTGGACCTGGTATTGGGGAATGAGCCCGGCCAGGTGGTCGAAGTTTCAGTAGGGGAGCATTTTGGGAACAGTGACCATAATTCCATAAGTTTTAAGGTACTTGTGGATAAGGATAAGAGTAGTCCTCGGGTGAAGGTGCTAAATTGGGGGAAGGCTAATTATAACAATATTAGGCAGGAACTGAAGAATTTAGATTGGGGGCGGCTGTTTGAGGGTAAATCAACATCTGACATGTGGGAGTCTTTCAAACGTCAGTTGATTAGAATCCAGGACCAGCATGTTCCTGTGAGGAAGAAGGATAAGTTTGGCAAGTTTCGGGAACCTTGGATAATGCGGGATATTGTGAGTCTCGTCAAAAAGAAAAAGGAAGCATTTGTAAGGGCTGGAAGGCTAGGAACAGACGAATCCCTTGAGGAATATAAAGACAGTAGGAAGGAACTTAAGCAAGGAGTCAGGAGGGCTAAAAGGGGTCATGAGAAGTCATTGGCAAACAGGATTAAGGAAAATCCCAAGGCTTTTTATATGTATATAAAGAGCAAGAGGGGAACCAGGGAAAGGGTTGGCCCACTCAAGGACAGAGATGGGAATCTATGTGTGGAGCCAGAGGAAATGGGTGAGGTACTAAATGAGTACTTTGCATCAGTATTCACCAAAGAGAAGGACTTGGTGGATGATGAGCCGAGGGAAGGGAGTGTAGATAGTCTCAGTCATCTAATTATCAAAAAGGAGGAGGTGTTGGGTGTCTTGCAAAGCATTAAGGTAGATAAGTCCCCAGGGCCTGATGGGATCTACCCCAGAATACTGAGGGAGGCAAGGGAAGTAATTGCTGGGATAAAAACAAGAAATGCAGGAATCACTCAGCAGGTCTGGCAGCATCTGTGAAAAGCGAAGCATAGTTAACGTTTCGGGTCAGTGACCCTTCTTCGGAACTTGCTGGGGCCTTGACAGAAATCTTTGCATCCTCATTGGCTACAGGTGAGGTCCCAGAGGACTGGAGAACAGCCAATGTTGTTCCTTTGTTTAAGAAGGGTAGCAAGGATAATCCAGGAAATTATCGGCCGGTGAGTCTTACATCAGTGGTAGGGAAATTATTAGAGAGGATCCTTTGGGACAAGATTTACTCCCATTTGGAAACAAATGGATTTATTAGCAAGAGGCAGCATGGTTTTGTGAAGGGGAGGTCGTGTCTCACTAATTTGATTGAGTTTTTTGAGGAAGTGACGAAGACGATTGATGAAGGAAGGGCAGTGGATGTTATCTATATGGACTTCAGTAAAGCCTTTGACAAGGTCCCTCATGGCAGACTGGTTCAAAAGGTGAAGTCACACGGGATCAGAGGGGAGCTGGCAAGATGGATACAGAACTGGCTCTGTCATAGAAGACAGAGGGTAGCAGTGGAAGGGTTATTTTCTGAATGGAGGGATGTGACTAGTGGTGTTCCGCAGGGATCAGTGCTGGGACCTTTGCTGTTTGTAGTACATATAAATGATTTGGAGGAAAATGTAGCTGGTCTGATTGGTAAGTTTGTGGACGACACAAAGGTTGGTGGAGTTGCGGACAGTGATGAGTTTTGGTGACTGCAGCTTTGATAGTAACGGAGGTGCGTGAGCGAGCTTACAGCTGGGAAGTCAATTTCAGTGGAAGTTTAAAAGTTAATTCCCTTTTGTTTTCGGAGGACCAGTGGACTGCTGGGTAAGTAAGAACTATATATTTGGGTGGTGGCTGTACCCGAGACACTACACGTGTAGTGTCTCCCACCCACCCTCCTCCTCTAACCAAAAAAAAAGGACTCTGTTGTGTTGATAAGGTAAGCTTTTTATTTAAGAAGTTCTGTCCGTTGGATTGCTAACCTAACAAGTTTTGACATTTTTTTTGGTTTTTCAGTAGATTTGTTGGGAATTTAGAATAGTGGGAATGGAGGTTAAGGCAGTTGAATGTTCCTCCTGCAGAATGTGGGAGGTAAGGGTCGCCAAGAGTGTCCCTGCTGACTGCATCTGCGGGAAGTGCACCCAACTCCAGCTCCTCGAGAACCGCGTTAGGGAACTGGAGCTGGAGCTGAATGAACTTCGGATCATTCGGGAGGCGGAGGGGGTTATTGAGAGGAGTTATGGGGAGGTAGTCACACCTCAGGTAAAAGAAGTAGGTAGATGGGTTACCGTCAGGGGAAGGAGAGGGAACCAGCAGGCAGTGCAGGGATCCCCTGTGGCCGTTTCCCTCAACAACAGGTATACCGTTTTGGATACTGTTGCGGGGGACGACTTACCAGGGGTAAGCAATGGGGTACAGGTATCTGGCACAGAGTCTGTCCCTGTTGCTCAGAAGGGAAGGGGGAAGAGGAGCAGAATATTAGTCATTGGGGACTCCATAGTTAGGGGAACAGATAGGAGGTTCTGTGGGAACGAGAGAGACTCACGGTTGGTATGTTGCCTCCCAGGTGCCAGGGTTCGTGATGTCTCGGATCGTGTTTTTGGGATCCTTAATGGGGAGGGGGAGCAGCCCCAAGTCGTGGTCCACATAGGCACCAACGACATAGGTAGGAAGAGAGATGGGGATTTAAGACAGAAATTCAGGGAGCTAGGGTGGAAGCTTAGAGCGAGAACAAACAGAGTTGTTACCTCTGGGTTGTTGCCCGTGCCACGTGCTAGCGAAGTGAGGAATAGGGAGAGAGAGGAGTTGAACACGTGGCTGCAGGGATGGTGCAGGAGGGAGGGTTTTGGTTTCCTGGATAATTGGGGCTCTTTCTGGGGTAGGTGGGACCTCTACAAACAGGATGGTCTTCACCTGAACCAGAGGGGTACCAATATCCTGGGGGGGAGATTTTCTAGTGCTCTTCGGGGGGGTTTAAACTAATTCAGCAGGGGAATGGGAACCTAAAATGTAGTGCCAGTGTACAGGATGTTGAGAGTAGTGAGGTCAGGGATAAGGTTACAAGGACGCAAGAGGGCACTGGCAAGCAAGAACCTGGTTTAAAGTGTGTCTACTTCAACGCCAGGAGCATCCGGAATAAGGTGGGTGAGCTTGCAGCATGGGTTGGTACCTGGGATCTCGATGTAGTGGCCATTTCGGAGACATGGGTAGAGCAGGGGCAGGAATGGATGTTGCAGATTCCGGGATTTAGATGTTTCAGTAAGAACAGAGAAGATGGTAAAAGAGGGGGGGGTGTGGCATTGTTAATCAAGGAGAGTATTACAGCGACAGAAAGGACGTTTGAGGACTCGTCTACTGAGGTAGTATGGGCCGAGGTTAGAAACAGGAGAGGTGTGGTCACCCTGTTGGGAGTCTTTTATAGACCTCCAAATGGTTCCAGAGATGTAGAGGAAAGGATAGCGAAGATGATTCTCGACAGGGGCTAGAGTAACAGGGTAGATGTTATGGGGGACTTTAACTTTCCAAATATCGACTGGAAATACTATAGTTCGAGTACTTTAGATGGGTCAGTTTTTGTCCAGTGTGTGCAGGAGGGTTTTATGACACAGTATGTAGACAGGCCAACCAGGGGCGATGCCACATTGGATTTGGTACTGGGTAATGAAACCGGCCAGGTGTTAGATTTAGATGTAGGTGAGCACTTTGGTGATAGTGATCACAATTCGGTTAGGTTTACCTTAGCGATGGGCAGGGACAGGCATATACAGCAGGGCAAAAATTATAGCTGGGGGAAAGGAAATTATGATGCGATTAGGCAAGATTTAGGATGCGTAGAATGGGGAAGGAAACTGCAGGGGATGGGAACAATCGAAATGTGGAGCTTATTCAAGGAGCAGCTACTGCGTGTCAAAGAACAAAGAACAAAGAACAAAGACAATTACAGCACAGGAACAGGCCCTTCGGCCCTCCAAGCCTGCGCCGATCCAGATCCTCTATCTAAACATGTCGCCTATTTTCTAAGGGTCTGTATCTCTTTTCTTCCTGCCCATTCATGTATCTGTCTCGATACATCTTAAAAGACTCCATCGTGCCCGCATCTACCACCTCCGCTGGCAAAGCATTCCAGGTGCCCACCACCCTCTGCGTAAAGAACTTTCCACGCATATCCCCCCTAAACTTTTCCCCTTTCACTTTGAACTCGTGTCCTCTAGTAATTGAAACCGCCACTCTGGGAAATAGCCTCTTGCTGTCCACCCTGTCTATACCTCTCATGATTTTGTACACCTCAATCAGGTCCCCCCTCAACGTCCGTCTTTCTAATGAAAATAATCCTAATCTACTCAACCTCTCTTCATTGCTAGCGCCCTCCATACCAGGCAACATCCTGGTGAACCTCCTCTGCACCCTCTCCAAAGCATCCACATCCTTTTGATAATGTGGCGACCAGAACTGCACGCAGTATTCCAAATGTGGCCGAACCAAAGTCTTATACAACTGTAACATGACCTGCCAACCCTTGTACTCAATACCCCGTCCGATGAAGGAAAGCATGCCGTATGCCTTCTTGACCACTCTATTTACCTGCGTTGCCACCTTCAGGGAACAATGGACCTGAACACCCAAATCTCTCTGGACATCAATTTTCCCCAGGACTTTTCCATTTACTGTATAGTTCACTCTTGAATTGGATCTTCCAAAATGCATCACCTCGCATTTGCCCTGATTGAACTCCATCTGCCATTTCTCTGCCCAACTCTCCAATCTATCTATATTCTGCTGTGTTCTCTGACAGTCCCCTTCACTATCTGCTACTTCACCAATCTTAGTGTCGTCTGCAAACTTGCTAATCAGACCACCTATACTTTCCTCCAAATCATTAATGTATATCACAAACAACAGTGGTCCCAGCACGGATCCCTGTGGAACACCACTGGTCACACGTCTCCATTTTGAGAAACTCCCTTCTACTGCTACTCTCTGTCTCCTGTTGCCCAGCCAGTTCTTTATCCATCTAGCTAGTACACCTTGGACCCCAAGCGCCTTCACTTTCTCCATCAGCCTGCCATGGGGAACCTTATCAAACGCCTTACTGAAGTCCATGTATATGACATCGACAGCCCTTCCCTCATCAATCAACTTTGTCACTTCCTCAAAGAATTCTATTAAGTTGATAAGACATGACCTTCCCTGCACAAAACCATGTTGCCTATCACTGATAAGCCCATTTTCTTCCAAATGGGAATAGATCCTATCCCTCAGTATCTTCTCCAGCAGCTTCCCTACCACTGACGTCAGGCTCACCGGTCTATAATTACCTGGATTATCCCTGCTACCCTTCTTAAACAAGGGGACAACATTAGCAACTCTCCAGTCCTCCGGGACCTCACCCGTGTTTAAGGATGCTGCAAAGATATCTGTTAAGGCCCCAGCTATTTCCTCTCTCGCTTCCCTCAGTAACCTGGGATAGATCCCATCCGGACCTGGGGACTTGTCCACCTTAATGCCCTTTAGAATACCCAACACTTCCTCCCTCCTTATGCCGACTTGACCTAGAGTAATCAAACATCTGTTCCTAACCTCAACATCCGTCATGTCCCTCTCCTCGGTGAATACCGATGCAAAGTACTCGTTTAGAATCTCACCCATTTTCTCTGAGTCCAAGCATAACATTCCTCCTTTGTCCTTTAGTGGGCCAATCCTTTCTCTAGTTACCCTCTTTCTCCTTATATATGAATAAAAGGCTTTGGGATTTTCCTTAACCCTGTTTGCTAAAGATATTTCATGACCCCTTTTAGCCCTCTTAATTCCTCGTTTCAGATTGGTCCTACATTCCCGATATTCTTTCAAAGCTTCGTCTTTCATCAGCCGCCTACACCTTATGAATGCTTCCTTTTTCCTCTTCGCTAGTCTCACAATTTCACCTGTCATCCATGGTTCCCTAATCTTGCCATTTCTATCCCTCATTTTCACAGGAACATGTCTCTCCTGCACGCTAATCAACCTCTCTTTAAAAGCCTCCCACATATCACATGTGGATTTACCTTCAAACAGCTGCTCCCAATCTACATTCCCCAGCTCCTGCCGAATTTTGGTATAGTTGGCCTTCCCCCAATTTAGCAATCTTCCTTTCGGACCACTCTCGTCTTTATCCATGAGTATTTTAAAGCTTACAGAATTGTGATCACTATTCCCAAAGTAGTCCCCTACTGAAACTTCAACAACCTGGCCGGGCTCATTCCCCAACACCAGGTCCAGTATGGCCCCTCCCCGAGTTGGAATATTTACATACTGCTCTAGAAAACCCTCCTGGATGCTCCTTACAAATTCTGCTCCATCTAGACCTCTAACACTAAGTGAATCCCAGTCAATGTTGGGAAAATTAAAATCTCCTATCACCACCACCCTGTTGCTCCTGCAGCTTTCCATAATCTGTTTACATATTTGTACCTCTATCTCACGCTCGCTGTTGGGAGGCCTGTAGTACAGCCCCAACATTGTTACCGCACCCTTCCTATTTCTGAGTTCTGTCCATATTGCCTCACTGCTCGAGTCCTCCATAGTGCCCTCCTTCAGCACAGCTGTGATATCCTCTTTGACCAGTAATGCAACTCCTCCACCCCTTTTACCTCCCTCTCTATCCCGCCTGAAGCATCGATATCCTGGGATATTTAGTTGCCAATCATGCCCTTCCCTCAACCAAGTCTCAGTAATAGCAATAACATCATACTCCCAGGTACTAATCCAAGCCCTAAGTTCATCTGCCTTACCTACTACACTTCTTGCATTAAAACAAATGCACCTCAGACCACCAGTCCCTTTATATTCATCATCTGCTCCCTGCCTGCACTTCCCCTTAGTCACACTGACTTCATTATCTAGTTTCTTGCAGGCTTTTGTTACTACCTCCTCACTGTCAACTGACCTCAATTGGTTCCCATCCCCCTGCCACATTATTTTAAACCCTCCCCAACAGCGTTAGCAAAAGCACCTCCAAGGACATTGGTTCCAGTCCGGCCCAGGTGTAGACCGTCCAATTTGTAATAGTCCCACCTCCCCCAGAACCGGTCCCAATGTCCCAAAAATCTGAACCCCTCCTTCCTGCACCATCTCTCAAGCCACGCATTCATCCTGACTATTCTTTCATTTTTACTCTGACTATCACGTGGCACTGGTAGTAATCCTGAGATTACTACCTCTGAGGTCCTACTTTTTAACTTGGCTCCTAACTCCCTAAACTCTGCTTGTAGGACCTCATCCCGTTTTTTACCTATATCATTAGTGCCTATGTGCACAATGACAACTGGCTGTTCACCCTCCCCCTTTAGAATGTTCTGCAGCCGATCTGAGACGTCCCTGACCCGTGCACCTGGGAGGCAACATACCATTCGGGAGCCTCGTTTTCGACCACAGAACCGCCTATCTACTCCCCTTACAATCGAATCCCCTACGACTATAGCCCTTCCACTCTTTTTCCCGCCCTTCTGAACAGAAGAGCCAGCCACGGTGCCATGGACCTGGCTACTGCTGCCTTCCCCTGGTGAGCCATCTCCCTCAACAGTATCCAAAACGGTATACTTGTTTTGGAGGGAGATGACCGCAGGGGACTCCTGCGCTGCCTTCCTGCTCTTTCTCTGCCTTTTGGTCACCCATTCCCTTTCTCCCTCAGCAATCCTAATCTGCGGTGTGACCAATTCACTAAACGTGCTATCCACGACCTCCTCAGCATCGCGCATGCTCCAAAGTGAGTCCATCCGCAGCTCGAGAGCCGTCATGCGGTCTAACAAGAGCTGCAGCTGGACACACTTCCTGCACGTGAAGGAGTCAGGGTCATCAGCCATGTCCCTGAGCTCCCACATTGAGCACATTGTCCTTGATAAGTATGTACCTGTGAGGAAGGGAGGAAGTTGTCGAGCGAGGGAGCCGTGGTTTACTAAAGAAGTTGAAGCGCTTGTCAAGAGGAAGAAGAAGGCTTATGTTAGGATGAGACGTGAAGGCTCAGTTAGGGCGCTTGAGAGTTACAAGCTAGCCAGGAAGGATCTAAAGGGAGAGCTAAGAAGAGCAAGGAGAGGACACGAGAAGTCATTGGTGGATAGGATCAGGGAAAACCCTAAGGCTTTCTATAGGTATATCAGGAATAAAAGAATGACCAGAGTTAGATTAGGGCCAATCAAGGATAGTAGTGGGAAGTTGTGTGTGGAATCAGAGGAGGTAGGGGAAGTGTTAAAAGAATATTTTGCGTCAGTATTTACAGGAGAGAAAGAAATGTTGTCGAGGAGAATACTGAGATTCAGGCTACGAGGCTAGATGGGATTGAGGTTCACAAGGAGGAGGTGTTAGCAATTTTGGAAAGTGTGAAAATAGATAAGTCCCCTGGGCCAGATGGGATTTATCCTAGGATTCTCTGGGAAGCTAGGGAGGAGATTACAGAGCCTTTGTCCTTGATCTTTATGTCGTCATTGTCGACAGGAATAGTGCCGGAAGACTGGAGGATAGCAAATGTTGTCCCCTTGTTCAAGAAGGGGAGTAGAGACAGCCCTGGTAATTATAGACCTGTGAGCCTTACTTCGGTTGTGGGTAAAATGTTGGAAAAGGTTATAAGAGACAGGATTTATAATCATCTTGAAAAGAATAAGTTCATTAGCGATAGTCAGCACGGTTTTGTGAAGGGTAGGTCGTGCTTCACAAACCTTATTGAGTTTTTCGAGAAGGTGACCAAACAGGTGGATGAGGGTAAAGCCGTGGATGTGGTGTATATGGATTTCAGTAAGGCGTTTGATAAGGTTCCCCACGGTAGGCTATTGCAGAAAATACGGAAGTATGGGGTTGAAGGTGATTTAGAGCTTTGGATCAGAAATTGGCTAGCTGAAAGAAGACAGAGGGTGGTGGTTGATGGCAAATGTTCATCCTGGAGTTTAGTTACTAGTGGTGTACCGCAA
The DNA here is from genome assembly GCF_036365525.1 of Heterodontus francisci. Lineage (NCBI taxonomy): Eukaryota > Metazoa > Chordata > Chondrichthyes > Heterodontiformes > Heterodontidae > Heterodontus > Heterodontus francisci. The sequence goes on from NW_027141008.1 coordinate 214,958, forward strand.
GGATCTGTTTTGGGGCCACTGCTGTTTGTCATTTTTATAAATGACCTGGATGAGGGTGTAGAAGGGTGGGTTAGTAAATTTGCGGATGACACCAAGGTCGGTTGAGTTGTGGATAGTGCCGAAGGATGTTGTAGGGTACAGAGGGACATAGATAGGCTGCAGAGCTGGGCTGAGAGATGGCAAATGGAGTTTAATGCGGAAAAGTGTGAGATGATTCACTTTGGAAGGAGTAACAGGAATGCAGAGTACTGGGCTAATGGGAAGATTCTTGGTAGTGTAGATGAGCAGAGAGATCTTGGTGTCCAGGTACATAAATCCCTGAAGGTTGCTAACCAGGTTAATAGGGCTGTTAAGAAGGCATATGGTGTGTTAGCTTTTATTAGTAGGGGCGTCGAGTTTCGGAGCCACGAGGTCATGCTGCAGCTGTACAAAACTCTGGTGAGACCGCACCTGGAGTATTGCGTGCAGTTCTGGTCACCGCATTTTAGGAAGGATGTGGAAGCTATGGAAAAGGTGCAGAGGAGATTTACTAGGATGTTGCCTGGTATGGAGGGAATGTCTTACGAGGAAAGGCTGAGGGACTTGAGGTTGTTTTCGTTAGAGAGAAGGAGGAGGAGAGGTGACTTAATAGAGACATATAAGATAATCAGAGGGTTAGATAGGGTGGATAGTGAGAGTCTTTTTCCTCGGATGGTGATGGCAAACACGAGGGGACATAGCTTTAAGTTGAGGGGTGATAGATATCGGACAGATGTCAGAGGTAGTTTCTTTACTCAGAGAGTAGTAGGGGCGTGGAACGCCCTGCCTGCAACAGTAGTAGACTCGCCAACTTTAAGGGCATTTAAGTGGACATTGGATAGACATATGGATGAAAATGGAATAGTGTAGGTCAGATGGTTTCACAGGTCGGCGCAACATCGAGGGCTGAAGGCCCTGTACTGCTCTGTAATGTTCTAATTCTAAATGCTGGAAATACTCAGCAAGTCTGGCAGCATCCGTGGAGAGAGAAGCAGAGTTAACGTTTCAGGTCAGTTCCGGAGAAGGGTCACTGACCCGAAACGATAACTCTGCTTCTCTTTCCACAGATGCTGCTAGACTTGCTGAGTATTTCCAGCATTTCTTGTTTTTATTTCCTCCAGTTAGTTGTTTAATTGTCCACCATCTTTCACGACTGGATGTGGCAGGACTGCAGAGCTTAGATCTGATCCGTTGGTTATGCGATCGCTTAGCTCTGTCTATCGCATGCTGTTTACGCAGTTTGGCACGCAGATAGTTCTGTGTTGTAGCTTCACAGCCTGGTGCTGCTCCTGGCATGCCCTCCTGCACTCTTCATTGAACCAGGGTTAGTCTCCCGGCTTGATGGTAATGGTAGAATGGGGAATATGCCGGGCCATGAGGTTACAGATTGTGGTTGAGTACAATTCTGCTGCTGCTGATGGCCCACAGCGCCTCATGGATGCCCAGTTTTGCATTGCTCGATCTGTTCGAAATCTATCCCATTTAGCACGGTGGTAGTGCCACACAACACGATGGACGGTGTAAAGGCAGGACATCGTCTCCACAAGGACTGTGCGGTGGTCACTCCTACCAATACAGTCATGGACAGATGCATCTGCGGCAGGCAGATTGGTGAGGACAAGGTCAAGTATGTTTTTCCCTCTTGTTGGTTCCCCCACCACCTGCTGCAGACCCAGTTTAGCAGATATGTCCTTTAGTACTCGGCCAGCTCGGTCAGTAGTGGTGCTACCGAGCCACTCTTGGTGATGAGCATTGAAGTCCCCCACCCAGAGTACATTTTGTGCCCTTGCCACCCTCAGTGCTTCCTCCAAATGGTGTTCAACATGGAGGAGTACTGAGTCATCAGCTGAGGGAGGGCGGTAGGTGGTAATCAGCAGAAGGTTGCCTTGCTCATGTTTGACCTGATGCCATTGGACTTCATGAGGTCCGGAGTCGATGTTGAGGACTCCCAGGGCAACTCTCTCCCTACTGTATACCACTGTGCCACCACCTCTGCTGGGTCTGTCCTGCCGGTGGGACAGGACATACCCGGGGATGGTGATGGCAGTGTCTGGGACATTGTCTGTAAGGTATGATTCCGTGAGTATGACTATGTCAGGCTGTTGCTTGACTAGTCTGTGGGACAGCTCTCCCAACTTTGGCACAAGCCCCCAGATGTTAGTAAGGAGGACTTTGCAGGGTCGACAGGGCTGGGTTTGCCGTTGTCGTTTCCGGTGCCTAGGTCGATGCCGGGTGGTCCGTCCGGTTTCATTCCTTTTTATTGACTTCTTAGCAGTTAGATACAACTGAGTGGCTTGCTAGGCCATTTCAGAGGGCATGTGAGAGTTAACCACATTGCTGTGGGTCTGGAGTCACATGTAGGCCAGACCAGGTAAGGACAGCAGATTTCCTTCCCTAAAAGACATTCGTGAACCAGATGGATTTTTACAACAATCGACAATGGTTTCATGAACATCATTAGACTAGCTTTTAATTCCAGATTTATTAATTAAATTCAAATTCCACCTTCTGCTGTGGTGGGATTCGAACCCAACTCCCCAGAGAAATACCCTGGGTCTCTGGGTTACTAGTCCAGTGACAATACCACTACACCACATGAGTCACAGTTCTCATTTGGGGCAAGGCCAATTTTACTAAACTGAGGAGTGATTTAGTGAAAGTGGACTGGAAACAGCTCCTTGGAGGTAAACGAGTACTTTGCATCGGTATTCACCGAGGAGAGGGACATGACGGATGTTGAGGTTAGGAACAGATGTTTGATTACTCTAGGTCAAGTCGGCATAAGGAGGGAGGAAGTGTTGGGTATTCTAAAGGGCATTAAGGTGGACAAGTCCCCAGGTCCGGATGGGATCTATCCCAGGTTACTGAGGGAAGCGAGAGAGGAAATAGCTGGGGCCTTAACAGATATCTTTGCAGCATCCTTAAACACGGGTGAGGTCCCGGAGGACTGGAGAATTGCTAATGTTGTCCCCTTGTTTAAGAAGGGTAGCAGGGATAATCCAGGTAATTATAGACCAGTGAGCCTGACGTCAGTGGTAGGGAAGCTGCTGGAGAAGATACTGAGGGATAGGATCTATTCCCATTTGGAAGAAAATGGGCTCATCAGTGATAGGCAACATGGTTTTGTGCAGGGAAGGTCATGTCTTACCAACTTAATAGAATTCTTTGAGGAAGTGACAAAGTTGATTGATGAGGGAAGGGCTGTCGATGTCATATACATGGATTTCAGTAAGGCGTTTGATAAGGTTCCCCATGGCAGGCTGATGGAGAAAGTGAAGGCGCTTGGGGTCCCAGGTGTACTAGCTAGATGGATAAAGAACTGGCTGGGCAACAGGAGACAGAGAGTAGCAGTAGAAGGGAGTTTCTCAAAATGGAGACGTGTGACCAGTGGTGTTCCACAGGGATCCGTGCTGGGACCACTGTTGTTTGTGATATACATTAATGATTTGGAGGAAAGTATAGGTGGACTGATTAGCAAATTTGCAGACGACACTAAGATTGGTGGAGTAGCAGATAGTGAAGGGGACTGTCAGAGAATACAGCAGAATATAGATAGATTGGAGAGTTGGGCAGAGAAATGGCAGATGGAGTTCAATCAGGGCAAATGCGAGGTGATGCATTTTGGAAGATCCAATTCAAGAGTGAACTATACAGTAAATGGAAAAGTCCTGGGGAAAATTGATGTCCAGAGAGATTTGGGTGTTCAGGTCCACTGTTCCCTGAAGGTGGCAACGCAGGTCAATAGAGTGGTCAAGAAGGCATACGGCATGCTTTCCTTCATCGGACGGGGCATTGAGTACAAGAGTTGGCAGGTCATGTTACAGTTGTATAGGACTTTGGTTCGGCCACATTTGGAATACTGCGTACAGTTCTGGTCGCCACATTATCAAAAGGATGTGGATGCTTTGGAGAGGGTGCAGAGGAGGTTCACCAGGATGTTGCCTGGTATGGAGGGCGCTAGTTATGAAGAGAGGTTGAGCAGATTAGGATTATTTTCATTAGAAAGACGGAGGTTGAGGGGGGACCTGATTGAGGTGTACAAAATCATGAGAGGGAGAGACAGGGTGGATAGCAAGAGGCTTTTTCCCAGAGTGGGGGTTTCAATTACTAGAGGACACGAGTTCAAAGTGAAAGGGGAAAAGTTTAGGGGGGATATGCGTGGAAAGTTCTTTACGCAGAGGGTGGTGGGCACCTGGAACGCATTGCCAGCGGAGGTGGTAGATGCGGGCACGATGGAGTCTTTTAAGATGTATCTAGACAGATACATGAATGGGCAGGAAGAAAAGAGATACAGAACCTTAGAAAATAGGCGACATGTTTAGAGAGAGGATCTGGATCGGCGCAGGCTTGGAGGGCCGAAGGGCCTGTTCCTGTGCTGTAATTATCTTTGTTCTTTGTTCTTATCTTTGTAAATCAGTGTCAGAGCAGTGGGAGGCATTCAAAGGGGAGATTCAAGGGTTTCAGAGTGTAAACGTTCCCACAAAGGAACAGGGTGAGACGGCCAAATCTAGATCCTTATGGATGTCAAGGAGCTTACAGGGTGAGAGAGGGCAGACTTATGTCTGACACCAAGAACTCAATGCTACAGAAAGCCGAGAGGAGCATAGAAAGTGGAGGCGTGAAATCAAAAAGGAAATTAGGAAAACAAAGAGAGGGCTTGAAAGAATATTGGCAAGCAAAATCAAGGTGAATCCAAAGATGTTTTATCAATACATTAAGAGTAAGAGGATAACTAAGGACAGAGTAGGGCCCATAAAAGACCAAAAAGGTAATCTAAATGTAGGGATGGAAGATGTTGGTTTGGTTCTTAATGAATACTTTGTGTCTGTCTTCACAAAAGAGGAGGACGATGAAGATTTTATAGTTAAGGAGGAAGAGTGTGAATTATTGGATGTAATAAACAGAGGGAGAGAGGACGTATTAATGGGATTAGCATCCTTGAAAGTGGCCGGAGGAACTGTACTCCAGGCTGTTAAAAGAAGCAAGAGAGGAAATAGCAGAGGGTCTGACCATAATTTTCCAGTCTTCACTGGATACAGGTGTGGTGCTGGAGGATTGGAGAACTGCTAAAGTTGTACCTCTGTTTAAAAAGGGAGTGAAGTTTAGACCGAATAATTACAGGCCAGTCAGTCTAACCTCAGTAGTGGGCAAATTATTGGAATCTATTCTGAGAGACAGGATAAACTGTCACTTAGAAAGACAGAGGTTAATCAAGGATAGTCAGCATGGATTTGTTAAGGGAAGATCTTGTTTTACCAACTTGATCAAATTTTTTGAAGAAGTAACGAGGAGGATTGAGGGTACAAAGAACAAAGAACAGTACAGCACAGGAACAGGCCATTTGGCCCTCCAAGCCTGCGCCGATCTTGATGCCTGCCTAAACTAAAACCTTCTGCACTTCCGGGGACCGTATCCCTCTATTCCCATCCTATTCATGTATTTGTCAAGATGTCTCTTAAACGTCGCTATTGTACCTGCTTCCACCACCTCCCCCGGCAACAAGTTCCAGGCACTCACCGCCCTCTGAGTAAAAAAACCTGCCTCGCACATCCCCTCTAAACATTGCCCCTCTCACCTTAAACCTATGTCCCCTTGTAACTGACTCTTCCACCCTGGGAAAAAGCTTCTGACTATCCACTCTGTCCATGCCGCTCATAACTTTGTAAACCTCGATCATGTCGCCCCTCCACCTCCGTCGTTCCAGTGAAAACAATCCGAGTTCATCCAACCTCTCCTCATAGCTAATGCCCTCCAGACCAGGCAACATCCTGGTAAACCTCTTCTGTACCCTCTCCAAAGCCTCCACGTCCTTCTGGTAGTGTGGCGATCAGAGTTGCACACAATATTCTAAGTGTGGCCTAACTAAGGTTCTGTACAGCTGCAGCATGACTTGCCAATTTTTATACTCTATGCCCCGACCGATGAAGGCAAGCATGCCGTATGCCTTCTTGACGACCTTATCCACCTGCGTTGCCACTTTCAGTGACCTGTGGACCTGTACGCCCAGATCTCTCTGTCTGTCAATACTCCTAAGGGTTCTGCCATTTACTGTATACTTCCCACCTGCATTAGACCTTCCAAAATGCATTACCTCACATTTGTCCGGATTAAACTCCATCTGCCATTTCTCCGCCCAAGTCTCCAACCGATCTATATCCTGCTGTATCCTCTCACAATCCTCATCATTATCCGCAACTCCACCAACCTTTGTGTCGTCCGCAAACTTACTAATCAGACCAACTACATTTTCCTCCAAATCATTCATATATACTACAAACAGTAAAGATCCCAGCACTGATCCCTGCGGAACACCACTCGTCACATCCCTCCATTCAGAAAAGCACCCTTCCACTGTTACCCTCTGTCTTCTATGACCGAGCCAGTTCTGTATCCATCTTGCCAGCTCCTTTCTGATCCCATGTGACTTCACCTTTTGTATCAATCTGCCATGTGGGACCTTGTCAAAGGCTTTACTGAGGTCCATATAGATATCATCCACTGCCCTTCCTTCATCAATCATCTTCGACACTTCCTCAAAAAACTCAATCAAATTAATGAGACACGACCTCCCCTTCACAAAACCATGCTGTCTCTCACGAATAAGTCCATTTGTTTCCAAATGGGAGTAAATCCTGTCCCGAAGAATTCTCTCCAATAATTTCCCTACCACTGACGTCAGGCTCACCAGCCTATAATCTCCTGGATTATCCTTGCTACCCTTCTTAAACAAAGGAACAACATTAGCTATTCTCCAGTCCTCTGGGACCTCACCTGTAGCCAATGAGGATGCAAGATTTCTGTCAAGGCCCCAGCAACGTCTTCCCTTGCCTCCCTCACTATTCTGGGGTAGATCCCATCAGGCCCTGGGGACTTATCTACCTTAATGCTTTGCAAGACACCCAACACCTCATTCTTTTTGATAATGAGATGACTGAGACTATCTACACTCCCTTCCCTTGGCTCATCATCCACCAAGTCCTTCTCTTTGGTGAATACTGATGCAAAGTACTCATTTAGTACCTCGCCTATTTCCTCTGGCTCCACAAATAGATTCCCTTCTCTGTCCTTGAGTGGGCCAACCCTTTCCCTGGTTCCCCTCTTGCTCTTTATATATGTATAAAAAGCCTTGGGATTTTCCTTAATCCTGTTTGCCAATGATTTTTCATGACCCCTTTTAGCCCTCCTGACTCCTTGCTTAAGTTCCTTCCTACTTTCTTTATATTCCTCAAGGGATTCGTCTGTTCCTAGCCTTCCAGCCCTTACGAATGCTTCCTTTTACTATTTGACGAGACTCACAATATCCCACGTTATCCAAGGTTCCCGAAACTTGCCAAACTTATCCTTCTTCCTCACAGGAACATGCTGGTCCTGGATTCTAATCAACTGATGTTTGAAAGACTCCCACATGTCAGATGTTGATTTACCCTCAAACAGCCGCCCCCAATCTAAATTCTTCAGTTCCTGCCTAATATTGTTATAATTAGCCTTCCCCCAATTTAGCACCTTCACCCGAGGACTACTCTTATCCTTATCCACAAGTACCTTAAAACTTATGGAATTACGGTCACTGTTCCCAAAATGCTCCACCACTGAAACTTCGACCACCTGGCCGGGCTCATTCCCCAATACCAGGTCCAGTACGGCCCCATCCCTAGTTGGACTATCTACATATTGTTTCAAGAAGCCCTCCTGGATGGTCCTTACAAATCCTGCCCCATCCAAGCCCCTAGCACTAAGTGAGTCCCAGTCAATATAGGGGAAGTTAAAATCACCCACCACTACAACCCTGTTACCTTTACATCTTTCCAAAATCTGTCTACATATCTGCTCCTCTACCTCCCGCTGGCTGTTGGGAGGCCTGTAGAAAACCCCCAACATCGTGACTGCACCCTTCCTATTCCTGAGCTCCACCCATATTGCCTCGCTGCATGACCCCTCCGAGGTGTCCTCCCGCAGTACAGCTGTGATATTCTCCTTAACCAGTAATGCAACTCCCCCACCCCTTTTACATCCCCCTCTATCCCGCCTGAAGCTTCTAAATCCTGGAACATTTAGCTGCCAATCCTGTCCTTCTCTCAACCAAGTCTCTGTAATAGCAACAACATCATAGTTCCAAGTACTAATCCAAGCTCTAAGTTCATCTGCCTTACCTGTTATACTTCTTGCATTTGAAACAAATGCACTTCAGACCACCAGTCCCGCTGTGCTCCGCAACATCTCCCTGCCTGCTCTTCCTTTTAGTCTTACTGGCCTTATTTACTAGTTCCCCCTCATTTATTTCACTTGCTGTCCTACTGCTCTGGTTCCCACCCCCCTGCCACACTAGTTTAAACCCTCCCGAGTGACGCTAGCAAACCTCGCAGCCAGGATATTTGTGCCCCTCCAGTTTAGATGCAATCCGTCTTTCTTGTACAGGTCCCATCTGTCCCTGAAGAGATCCCAATGGTCCAGATATCTGAAACCCTCCCTTCTACACCAGCTGTTCAGCCACGTGTTTAGCTGCACGATCTTCCTATTTCTTGCCTCACTGGCACGTGGCACAGGGAGTCATCCTAACTCCCTAAACTCCCCCTGCAGGACCTCATCACTCTTCCTGCCTATGTCGTTGGCACCGATGTGTACCACAACCTCTGGCTGTTCACCCTCTCCCTTCAGAATGCCCCCTGTCCATTCAGAGACATCCTTGACCCTGGCACCAGGGAGGCAACATACCATCCTGGAGTCTCTTTCATGTCCACAGAAGCGCCTATCTGTGCCCCTGACTATAGAATCCCCTATAACTATTGCAGTTGATGTGGTCTACATGGATTTTAGAAAGGCTTTTGACCAGGTTAAACATGGCAGTCTGGTTAAAAAAAAAATCCCATGGGATCCAGGGAAATGCAGCAAGGTGGATACAAAATTAGCTCAGTGGCAGGAAACAAAGGGTAATTGTTGATGGGTGTTTTAGCGACTGGAGGGCCATTTCCAGTGGCGTTCCGCAGGGCTCAGTACTGGGTCCCCTGCTTTTTGTGGTATATATTAACGATTTGCACATAAATGTAGAGGGCATGATCAAGAAGGTAGCAGATGCATAAAGATTAGCCGTGTGGTAGACAGTGAGGAGGATAGCTGTAGGCTGCAGGAAGATATTGATGATCTGGTCAGATGGGCAGAAAAGTGGCAAATGGAATTCAACCCAGAGAAGTGTGAGGTGACGCATTTGGGGAGGTCAAACAAGACAAAGGAATACACGATTAATGGGAAAATACTGAGAGGTGTAGAGGAAGTGAGGGACCTTGGAGTGAATGTCCACAGATCCCTGAAGGTAGCAGGACAGGTCGATAAGGTGGTTAACATAGAAACATAGAAAATAGGAGCAGGAGTAGGCCATTTGGCCCTTCGAGCCTGCTCCGCCATTCATGATGATCATGGCTGATCATCCAACTCAGTAACCTGTTCCTGCTTTCCCCCCGTATCCTTTGATCCCTTTCGTCCCAAGAGCTATATCTAACTCCTTCTTGAAAACATACAATGTTTTGGCCTCAACTGCTTTCTGTGGTAGCGAATTCCACAGGCTCACCCTCTCTGGGTGAAGAAATTTCTCCTCATCTCAGTCCTGAAAGGTTTACTCCGTATCCTTAGACTAAGACCCCTGGTTCTGGACTCCCCCATCATCAGGAACATCCTTCCTGCATCTACCCTGACATGTCCTGTTAGAATTTTATAGGTTTCTATGAGATCCCCCCTCACTCTTCTGAACTTCAGCGAATATAATCCTAACCGACTCAATCTCTCCTCATACGTCAGTCCCGCCATCCCAGGAATCAGTCTGGTAAACCTTCGCTGCACTCCCTCTAGAGTAAGAACATCCTTCCTCAGATAAGGAGACCAAAACTGCGCACAATATTCCAGGTGTGGTCTCACCAAGGCCCTGTATAATTGCAGCAAGACATCCCTGCTCCTGTACTCGAATCCTCTCTCTATGAAGGCCAACACACCATTTGCCTTTTTTACCGCCTGTTGCACCTGCATGCTTACCTTCAGCGACTGGTGTATGAGAACACCCAGGTCTCGCTGCATATTCCCCTCTCTCAGTTTATAGCCGTTCAGATAATAGTCTGCCTTCCTGTTTTTGCTACCAAAGTAGATAACCTCACATTTATCCACATTATACTCTATCTGCCATGCATTAGCCCACTCACTCAACTTGTCCAAATCACCCTGAAGCCTCTTTGCATCCTCCTCACAACTCACCCTCCCACCCAGTTTTGTGTCATCTGCAAATTGGGAGATATTACATTTAGTTCCCTCATCTAAATCATTAATGTATATTGTGAATCAGAGCTGGCGGGCAGCCATAAAGACAGGGCTAAATTGTGGCGAGTCGAAGAGACTTAGTAGTTGGCAGGAAAAAAGACAGAGGCGCAAGGGGAGAGCCAACTGTGCAACAGCCCCAACAAACAAATTTCTCTGCAGCACCTGTGGAAGAGCCTGTCACTCCAGAATTGGCCTTTATAGCCACTCCAGGCGCTGCTTCACAAACCACTGACCACCTCCAGGCGCGTATCCATTGTCTCTCGAGATAAGGAGGCCCAAAAGAAAAGAAAGATATTGTGAATAGCTGGGGTCCTAGCACCGATCCCTGCGGTACCCCACTAGTCACTGCCTGCCATTCAGAAAAAGATCCTTTTATCCCTACTCTTTGTTTCCTGTCCGCCAACCAATTTTCTATCCATCGCAATACACTACCCCCAATCCCATGTGCTTTAATTTTACACGCTAATCTCTTATGTGGGACTTTGTCCCTTCTGAAAGCCTTCTGAAAGTCCAAATAAACCACATCCACTGGCTCCCCCTCATCAACTCTACTAGTTACATCCTCGAAGAATTCTAGTAGATTTGTCAAGCATGATTTCCCTTTCGTAAATCCATGCTGACTCTCTCCGATTCTACCACTGTTCTCTAAGTGCTCTGCTATAAAATCTTTGACAATGGACTCTAGAATTTTCCCCGCTACCGACGTCAGGCTGACTGGTCTCTCATTCCCTGTTTTCTCTCTACCTCCCTTTTTAAATAGTGAGGTTACATTAGCTACCCTCCAATCTGTAGGAACTGTTCCAGAGTCTACAGAATCTTGGAACATGACCACCAATGCATCCACTATTTCTCGGGCCACTTTCTTAAGTACTCTGGGATGCAGACCATCAGGCCCTGGGGATTTATTGGCCTTCAATCCCATCAATTTCCCCAACACCATTTCTCTACTAATACTGATTTCCTTCAGTTCTTCTCTCTCACTAAGCCCTGTGTTCCCCAACATTTCTGGTATGATATTTGTGTCCTCCTTTGTGAACAGAACCAAAGTATGCATTTAGTTGGTCAGCCATTTCTTTATTCCCCATAATAAATTCCTCTGTTTCTGACAGTAAGGGACCTACATTTGTCTTCACCAATTTTTTTCTCTTCACATACCTATAGAAACTTTTACAGTCAGTTTTTATGTTCCCTGCAAGCTTGCTCTCGTACTCTATTTTCCCCTTCTTAATCAATCCCTTGATCCTCCTTTGCTGAATTCTAAACTGCTCCCAATCCTCAGGTCTGTTGTTTTTCCAGGCAAATTTATATGCCTCTTCCTTGGATCTAATTCTATCTCTAATTACCCTTGTAAGCCATGGTTTGGCTACCTTTCCCGTTTTACTTTTGCGCCAAACAGGGATAAACAATTGTTGCAGTTCATCCATGCACTCTTTAAATGTTTGCCATTGCCTATCCACTGTCATCCCTTTAAATAACGTTTCCCAATCCGTCATGGCCAACTCGTGCCTCATACCTTCGTAGTTTCCTTGACTAAGATTCAGGACCCTAGTCTCAGAATCAACTACGTCACTCTCCATCTTGTTGAAGAATTCTATCATATTATGGTCGCTCATCCCCAAGGGGTCTTGCACCTCTACCTTGCAGAGGCTCAGCGCCAACTCTCAGACACTTCTTCCTACCTCCCTCTGGACCATGACCCTACCACCGAACATCAAGCTACTGTCCACAGGACTGTCACTGACCTCATCTCCTCTGGAGAGCTTCCCTCTACAGCTTCCAACTTCATAGTCCCGCAACACCGGACAGCCCTCCTCTACCTCCTTCCCAAAATCCACAGACAGGACTGTCGATGCAGACCCATTGTGTCAGCCTGCTCCTGCCCCACTGAACTTATTTCTTCCGATCTTGACTCTATCTTTTCTCCCCTGGTCCAGTCTCTTCCCACCTACATCTGTGACTCTTCTGATGCCCTACGGCATTTTGACAATTTCCAGTTTCTTGGCCTTAACCGCCTCCTCTTCACTATGGACGTCCAATCTCTCTACACCTCCATCCCCCACCAGGATGGTTTGAGGGCTCTCCACTTCTTCATTGAACAGAGGCCCAACCAGTCCCCATCCACCACCACCCTCCTCCGCCTGGCTGAACCTGTTCTCACATTGAACAACTTCTCCTTCAACTCCACTCACTTCCTTCAAGTAAAAGGTGTTGCTATGGGTACCCGCATGGGTCCTAGTTATGTCTGCCTTTTTGTGGGATGTGTTGAACATTCCTTGTTCCAGCCCTACTCAGGCCCCCTCCCCCAACTCTTTTTCCGGTACTTTGATGACTGTGTCGGTGCCGTTTCCTGCTCCCACCCTGAACTAGAAAACTTTATCAACTTTGCTTCCAATTTCCACCCTCTCTCACCTTTACATGATCCATCTCTGACACTTCCCTTCCCTTCCTCGACTTCTCTGTCTCCATCTCTGGGGATAGGTTGTCTACTAATATCCATTATAAACCCACCGACTCCCACAGCTACCTCGACTACACTTCTTCACACCCTGCCTCCTGTAAGGACTCCATTCCATTCTCCCAGTTTCTCTGTCTCCGCGCATCTGCTCTGATGATGCTACCTTCCACGACAGCGCTTCTGATATGTCTTCCTTTTTCCTCAACCGAGGATTCTCCCCCGTTGTTGTTGACAGTGCCCTCAACCGTGTCTGGCCCATTTCCTGCACCTCTACCTTCACCCCTTCCCCTCCCTCCCAGAACCGTGACAGGGTTCCCCTTGTCCTCACTTTCCACCCCATCAGCCTCCATATCCAAAGGATCATCCTCCACCATTTCCGCCACCTCCAGCGTGATGCCACTACCAAACACATCTTCCCCTCCCTTCCCCTGTCAGCATTCCGAAGGAATCGTTCCCTCCGTGACACCCTGGTCCAGTCCTCCATTACCCCCACCACCTCGTCCCCGTCCCATGGCACCTTCCTCTGCAATTGCAGGAGGTGTAATACCTGCCCATTTACCTCCTCTCTCCTCACTATCCCAGGCCCCACACACTCCTTTCAGGTGAAGCAGCGATTTACTTGTACTTCTTTCAATGTAGTATACTGTATTCGCTGCTCACAGTGTGGTCTCCTCTACACTGGGGACAGCAAACGCAGACTGGGTGACCGCTTTGCGGAACACCTCTGCTCAGTCGCAAGCAGGACCCTGAGCTTCCGGTTGCTTTCCATTTCAACACTCCCCCCTGCTCTCATGCTCACATCTCTGTCCTGGGATTGCTGCAGTGTTCCAGTGAACATCAATGCAAGCTCGAGGAACAGCATCTCATTTACTGATTAGGCACACTACAGCCTACCGGACTGAACATTGAGTTCAATAATTTCAGAGCATGACGGGCCCCCACTTTTTACTTTTATTTTTAGTTATTTTTTTCTTTTTCCTCTTTTTAATTGTTTTGTGTTTATTTTATTTTATTTCATCTTAGTTTGTTCAATTTGCTTCCCACTTTTTTTTTCATTGTTACTTGCTGCTGTTCACTTTTCAGTCCGTTAACACCTATTCTGGACTGATGCTTTGTCTTTCAACACACCATTAACGTATTGTTTGCCTTTGCTCTATGACCTTCTGGACAGCTATTCTGTGACCTTTGTCCTATCTGCACCTTCTCATTTGTTATCTCTTGCCCCAACCCCGCATTACTTGCTTATAACCTTCTACATTTCTAATATTTGCCAGTTCTGAAGAAGGGTCATTGACCTGAAACATTAACTCTGTTTCTCTCTCCACAGATGCTGCCAGACCTGCTGAGTGGTTCCAGCATTTCTTGTTTTTATGTCTCACACCACTAGATTGTCAATTATTCCTCTCTCATTACACAAGAAGGCACATGGAATCCTTTCCTGTATTAACTGAGGTATAGAATACAAGAGCAGGGAGGTTATGCTGGAACTGTATAACTCATTGGTTAGGCCACAACTTGAGTACTGTGTTGAACAGGCTCCAGAAGCTGGCTGAGCATGTCTACCCTGAGGCACAGTGTGGCTTTCGAGCAGAGAGATCCACCATTGACATGCTGTTCTCCCTTCGCCAGCTACAGGAGAAATGCCATGAACAACAGATGCCCCTCTACGTTGCTTTCATTGATCTCACCAAAGCCTTTGACCTCGTCAGCAGACGTGGTCTCTTCAGACTACTAGCAAAGATCGGATGTCCACCAAAGCTACTAAGTATCATCACCTCATTCCATGACAATATGAAAGACACAATTCAACATGGTGGCTCCTCATCAGAGCCCTTTCCTATCCTGAGTGGCGTGAAACAGGGCTGTGTTCTCGCACCCACACTGTTTGGGATCTTCTTCTCACTGCTGCGTTCAAGTCTTCAGAAGAAGGAATTTTCCTCCACACAAGATCAGGGGCAGGTTGTTCAACCTTGCCCATCTTAGAGCGAAGACCAAAGTACGGAAGGTCCTCATCAGGGAACTCCTCTTTGCTGACGATGCTGCTTTAACATCCCACATAGAAGAGTGTCTGCAGAGACTCATCAACAGGTTTGCGGCTGCCTGCAACAAATTTGGCCTAACCATCAGCCTCAAGAAAACGAACATCATGGGACAGGACGTCAGAAATGCTCCATCCATCAATATTGGCGACCACGCTCTGGAAGTGGTTCAAGAGTTCACCTACCTAGGCTCAACTATCACCAGTAACCTGTCTCTCAATGCAGAAATCAACAAGCGCATGGGAAAGGCTTCCACTGCTATGTCCAGACTGGCCAAGAGAGTGTGGGAAAATGGCGCACTGACACGGAACACAAAAGTCCGAGTGTATCAAGCCTGTGTCCTCAGTACCTTGCTCTACGGCAGTGAGGCCTGGACAACGTATGTCAGCCAAGAGCGACGTCTCAACTCATTCCATCTTCGCTGCCTCCGGAGAATCCTTGGCATCAGGTGGCAGGACCGTATCTCCAACACAGAAGTCCTCGAGGTGGCCAACATCCCCAGCATATACACCCTACTGAGCCAGCGGCGCTTGAGATGGCTTGGCCATGTGAGCCGCATGGAAGATGGCAGGATCCCCAAGGACACATTGTACAGCGAGCACGTCACTGGTATCAGACCCACCGGCCGTCCATGTTTCCACTTTAAAGACGTCTGCAAATGCGACATGAAGTCCTGTGACATTGACCACAAGTCGTGGGAGTCAGTTGCCAGTGATCGCCAGAGCTGGCGGACAGCCATAAAGGCGGGGCTAAAGTGTGGCGAGTCGACTTAGCATTTGGCAGGAAAAAAGACAAGCGCAAGGGGAGAGCCAACTGTGTAACAGCCCCGACAACCAATTTTATCTGCAGCACCTGTGGAAGAGTCTGCCACTCTAGAATTGGCCTTTATAGCCACTCCAGGCGCTGCTTCACAAACCACTGACCACCTCTAGGCGCTTACCCATTGTCTCCAGAGACAAGGAGGCCAAAGAAGACGAAGGAGTACTGTGTGCAGTTCTGGTCACCTCGTTACAGAAATGATGTAATTACACTTGAGAGGATACAGAGGGGATTTACGAGGACTGTTACCAGGACTGGAAAAATGCAGCTATGAGGAAAGAGGGTGAGATGTACAAAATTTTGAGGGGCCTGGATAGAGTGGATGGGAAGAGCCTATTCACCTTAGCAGAGAGGTCAGTCACGAGGGGGCATAGATTTAAAGTGATTGGTAGAAGGATTAGGGGAGAGATGAGGAAAAACTTTTTCAACCAGAAGGTGTTGGGGGTCTGGAACTCACTTCCTGAAAGGGTGATAGAGGCGGAAACCCTCAACTCATTCAAAAGGTTCCTGGATGTGCTGCTGAAGTGCTGTAATCTACAGGGCTACAGATCAAATGCTGGAAGGTGGGATTAGAATGGGTGGATTGTTTTTCGGCCGGCACAGACACGATGGGCCAAGTGGCCTCTTTCTGTGCCTTAAACTTTCCATGATTCTATGGTCAGAAAAGTGATGAAAGGTGTTGACAGTGCTTTCAAGTGACACTTACTCAGCAATAAGCTGCTCAGTTTGGATTTTGCCAGGGCCACTCAACTCCAGACCTCATTACAGAAGGAGGCCATTCAGCCCATTGAGTCCACACTGGCTCTCCATGGAGCTGTTCAGTCAGTCCTACTTCCCAGCTCGATCCCCGTAGTCTGCAAGTCTAATTCTCTCAAGTACCTATCCAATTTCCTTTTTGAAGTCATTGTTCGTCTCCTTTTCCCCCACCCTCGTGGGCAGTGAGTTCCAGGTCATTACCACCCGCTGTGTAAATAAATTCTTCCTCATATTCCCCCTGCATCACTTGCCCAAAACCTTCAATCTGTGTCCCCTAGTCCTTGTGCCATCAGTTAATGGGAACAGCTTTTCCTTGCCTGTCATAATCTTGTAAACCTCTATCAAATCTCCCCTCAATCTCCTTTGCTCCAAGGAGAACAACCCCAGCTTCTCCAACCTAACCTTGTAACTAAAATCCCTCATCTCTGGAACCATTCTGGTAAATCTCCTCTGCACCCTCTCAAGGACCCTCACATCCTTCCTAAAGTGTGGTGACCAGAAATGGATGTAATTCTCCAATTGGGGCCGAACCAGAGCTTTATAAAGGTTCAGCAGAACTTCCCTGTTTTTGTATTCAATACCTCTATTTATGAAGCCCAGGATCCCATCTGCTTTACTAACCACTCTCTCAATATGTCCTGCCACCTTCAAAGATCGATGCACATGCACCCCCAGGTCCCTCTGTTCCTGCACACTCTTTAGAACTGTGTCAGAACAAAGAACAGTACAGCACAGGAACAGGCCATTCGGCCCTCCAAGCCTGCGCCAATCTTGATGCCTGCCTAAACTAAAACCTTCTGCACTTCCAGGGTCCGTATCTCTCTATTCCCTTCCTATTCATATATTTGTCAAGATGTCTCTTAAACGTCGCTATCGTATCTGTTTCCACCACCTCCCCTGGCAGCAAGTTCCAGGCACTCACCACCCTCTGTGTAAAAAACTTGCCTCGCACATCCCCTCTAAACTTTGCCCCTCGCACCTTAAACCTATGTCCCCTAGTAACTGACTCTTCCACCCTGG
Source organism: Heterodontus francisci (assembly GCF_036365525.1). Lineage (NCBI taxonomy): Eukaryota > Metazoa > Chordata > Chondrichthyes > Heterodontiformes > Heterodontidae > Heterodontus > Heterodontus francisci. Next base: position 232,364 of record NW_027141008.1, read on the forward strand.
GAAAAAGCTTCTGACTATCCACTCTGTCCATGCCGCTCATAACTGTACCATTAGGTCTATATTGCCTGTCACTATTCCTTCTGCCAAAATGCATCACCTCACACTTCTCTCTATTAAATTCTATCTGTTACCTTACTGCCCATTCTGCTAGTCTATCTATGTCCTGTTGTAGGCGAATGATATCATCCCCACTGCTTGTCACCAGCAAACGTAGAGATTCTATTGTGTATTCCAATATTCAAGTCATTTATATATAGCACAAAAAGCAGTGGTCCCAGCACTGACCCTTGGTGAACATCACTGTCTACCATCCTCCAGTCTGAAAAACAACCATTTACTACAACTCACTGTTTTCTGTTGTCGAGCTAATTTTTTATCCAATTGAACACTGACCCTCCTATTCCACGAGCTTTAATTTTGTTAACCGGACTTTTAAGCGGTACCTTATCAAAGACGTTTTTCAAATAGATATAAACAACATCTGTTGTTTTCCCTTCACGAACCTTCTCTGTTACTTCATCAAAAAATTCATTTAGATTAGTCAAGTATGATCTGTCTTTTACAAATCTGTGCTGGCTCTCCTTAATTAACTCAAACTTCTTTAAGTGTTTGTTGATTTTTCACTGATTATTAAAACCTTACCCACCACTGATGTTAAACTAACTGACCTGTAGTTACTAGTAATGTTCTTACACCCTTTCTTGAATAAGGGTATCACATTTTCCACTCTCCAATCCTCTGGCACCTTCCCCGTATCCAGGGAACGTTGGAAGATTATGACAAGCCTTTCCGCGATCTCCATCCCCACTTCCTTTAGCAACCTGGGATGCAAACCATCTGGACCAGGTGACTTACCCACCCTAAACATAGCCAGCCTTTCCAGTACCTCTTCCCTCTCAATTTTTATCCTATCCATTGCCTCTACCCTCTCTGCTTCTACTGATATTTTGTCAGCCTCCATTTCCTTAGTAAACTCTAATACAAAGTATTCATTCAGTATTCTAGCCTTGCCCTCCGCCTCTAAGCATATATTATTCTCTCTGTCCCTAATAGACCCCACACCGCCTCTTACTATCTGCATGTTGGTAGAATATCTTTGGGTTCCTTTTTATGTTGACTGTGCTTCTATTCTCATATTCTCTCTTTGTCAGTCTTATTTTCCTCCCCTCTCAGGTTATTGTATTCGGCCTGATTCTCACTTGATGAATTCACCTGACATGCATCATACACCCTCTTTTTTTTTTGTTTCATAATAACCTCTATCTCCTCGTCATCCAAGGAGCCCTGTTCTTGGTTCCCTTACCTTTTGCCCTTGTTGGAATGTTCCTGGCCTGTACCTGAAGCATCTCTTCCTGAAAGATAACCCATTGTTCTGAAACAGCTCTTCCTGTCAGTCTTTGTTTCCATTCTGTCCTGGCTAGGTCCTTTTATTGTGTTGAAATTAGCCCTCTTCCAATTTAGACATAGTACCTTTTTTTGTTCCTTGCTTTTCTGTCTTACAAGTCTAAACTTTATGATACAATGATCACTCTTACCCAAGTGCTTCCCCACAGACACTCTGCCCACCTCATTTCCCACCACTAGATCCAGCAATGCCTCCTTTCTAGTTGGGCTGAGAATATATTGATCGAGGAAGTTCTCCTGAACACATTTCAGAAATTCCTCTCCCTCCTTACCCTGTTCTCTAACATTATCCCAGTTGATATTTGGGTAATTAAAGTTCCCCAGTATCACTACTCTAAAGTTCTTGCACATTCCTGTCATTTCCCTGCAGATTTGCTCCTTTTTCTCTCTCTCACTATTTGGAGGCCTATAGAATACCCCCAGTCGTGTGATCATACCCATTCTGCTTCTCAACTCTAACCAAACAGATTCTGTCTTTGCCCCCTCAAGGACATTCTCCCTTTCCAGCACTACAATATCTTCCCTAATCAGTACTGACACCACACCTCCCTTTTTTCCTTCTCTATCTTCTCTGTACACTTTATATCCTTGAATATTAAGTGCCCAGTCCTCGCCATTTTTAAGCCGTGTTTCTGTTATTGTCACTACATCATATTCCCACATTGCTATTTGTGCTGGTAGATCACTAACCTTATTCACCACACTTTGTGTGTTTACACACATACATTGTAATCCTGTTTTTGCCTTCCTCATATTCTGTCTAAGTCCGCTCTTATCTAATACAAAACTACTCTCCTCTCGTCCTGTCCAACACTCTCATCTTATGCATCTTATTCCTCTTTTCTTCTTCTATATGCTGGTGCCCATCCCCCCACCAATTGAGTTTAAACCCTCCCCAACCACACTAGCGAATCTATCCGTGAGGGCATTGGTCCCAGTCCCTTTTGAATAGGTGCCACCTGCCCCAGAACTGGACCCAATGCCCCCAGTATCTATCTCCTGCACTGTGCTTCAAGCCATGCATTGATTCTCCCAATCACAAATGTAACACCTCTATTCAAGAAAGGAGGGAGACAGAAGGCAGGAAACTATAGGGTAAATGCTAGAATCCATTATTAAGAAGGTAATAGCAGGACATTTAGGAAATCATAATACAATCAGGCAGAGTCAACCCGGTTTTATGAAAGGGAAGTCATGTTTGACTAATTTATTAGAGTTCTTTGAGGAATTAACAAGCAAGATGTATGCAAGGTAACCTGTAGATGTGGTGCACTTGGATTTTCCAAAAGATATTTGGTAATGTGCCACATCAAAGGTAAGAGCTCATGGTGTGGGGGGTAACGTATTAGCATGGAGAGAGGATTGGTTAGCTCACAGGAATCAGAGAGCACACACTACGGGAAGAGGTGGGAGAGGCAAGAACCCTCACAACATTTAAGAAGTATTTAGATGAGCGCTTGAAATGCCATAGCATACAAGGCTACGGGCCAAATGCTGGAAAATGAGATTAGAATAGTTAGGTGCTTGATGGCTGGCACAGAAACGATGGGCCGAAGGGCCTGCTATGACGCTAAGTGGGTCTTTTCAACTTGGCAAGCTGTAACTAGTGGATTGCCACAGGGATCAGTACTAGGGTTTCAACTATTTGTAATCTGTATCAATGATTGGATGAAGGGAACGAAGGTATGGTAGCTAAATTTGCTGATGACATAAAGATAGGTTGGAAAGTAAGCTGTCAAGAGGCCACAAAGAGCTTACAAAGAAATTTCGATAGGTAAAGTGACTGGGCAAAAATTTGGCAGATGGAGCATAAGGAAAATGTGAACTTGTCAACTTGGCAGGAAGAATAGAAAAGCAGTATATTGTTTAAATGGAGAGAGATTGCAGAACTCTGTGCTACAGAGGGATCTAGGTGTCCTGGCACATGAATCACAAAAGGTTAATATGCAAGTACAGCAAGTGATTAGGAAGGCAAAGCCTTTATTGCAAGGGGGATGGAGTATACAAGTAGGGAAGTGTTACTACAACTGTACAGGGCATTGGTGAGACCACACCTAGTGTACTGCGTACAGTTTTGGTCTCCTTATTTGAGGAGGGATATACTCAAGAGGTATGGGGATAGTGCAGGAAAATGGTGTTGAAATAGAAGATCAGCCATGCTCTCATTGAATGGTGGAGCAGGCTTGAAGGGCTGAATGGCCTACTCCTGCTCCTATTTCTTATGTTCTTAGAGTCATAGAGTTATACAGCACAGAAGCAGGCCCTTTGGCCCATCGTGTCCATGTCGGCCATCAAGCACCTATCTATTCTAATCCCATTTTCTAGCACTTGGCCCGTAACCTTGTATGCTATGGCGTTTCAAGTGCTCATCTAAATACTTCTTAAATGTTGTGAGGGTTCCTGCCTCTACCACCCATTCAGGCAGTGTGTTCCAGATTCCAACCACCCTTTGGGTGAAAATAAAATTCCTCAAATTCCCTCCAATTCACCTTCCCCTTACTTTAAATCTATGCCCCCTGGTTATTGACCTCTCCGCTAAGGGAAAAGGTTTCTTCCTATCTAATCTATCAATGCCCCTCATAATTTTGTATACCTCAATCATGTCCCCCCTCAGCCTTCTCTGCTCTAAGAAAAACAACCCTAGCCTTTTCAGTCTCTCTTCATAGCTGAAATGCTCCAGCCCAGGCAACATCCTGGTGAATCTCCTCTGCACCCTCTCCAGTGCAATCACATCCTTCCTATAGTGTGGTGCCCAGAACTGTACACAGTATTCCAGCTGTGGCCTAACTAGCGTTTTATACAGCTCCATCATAACCTCCCTGCTCTTATATTCTATGCCTCAGCTAATAAAGGCAAGTATCCCATATGCCTTCCTAACCATCTTATCTAACTGTGCTGCTGCCTTCAATGATCTATGGACAAGTATACCAAGGTCCCTCTGACCCTTTGTACTTCCTAGGGTCTTACCATCCATTGTATATTCGCTTGCTTTGTTAGTCCTCCCAAAATGCATCACTTCACACTTCTCAGGATTAAATTCCATTTGCCACTGCTCCGCCCATCTTACCAGCCCATCTATATCATCCTGTAATCTAAGGCTTTCCTCCTCACTATTTACGACACCACCAATTTGCATGTCATCTGTGAACTTACAGATCATACCTCCTATATTCACGTCTAAATCATTAATGTACACTACAAACAGCAAGGGTCCCAGCACCGATCCCTGTGGTACACCACTGGTCACAGGCTTCCACTCGCAAAAACAACCCTCGACCATTACCCTCTGCCTCCTGCCACTAAGCCAATTTTGGATCCAATTTGCCAAATTGCTTTGGATCCCTTGGGCTCTTACCTTCTTAACCAATCTCCCATGCGGGACCTTATAAAAGCCTTACTGAAGTCCATGTAGACTACATCAACTGCTTTACCCTCATCTGCACATCTAGTCACCACCTCGAAAAATTCAATTAAGTTTGTTAGACACGATCTCCCCCTGACAAAGCCGTGCTGACTATCCCTGATTAATCCCTGCCTCTCCAAGTGGAGATTAATCCTGTTCTTCAAAATTTTTTCCAATAGTTTCCCAACCACTGATGTTAGACTCACCGGCCTGTAATTACCTGGTTTATCCCTGCTACCCTTCTTGAATAATGGTACCACATTTGCTGTCCTCCAATCCTCTGGTACCTCTCCTGTGGCCAGAGAGGATTTGATAATTTGTGTCAGAGCCCCTGCTATCTCCTCCTTTGCCTCACATAACAGCCTGGGATACATCTCATCTGGGCCTGGGATTTATCCACTTTTAAGCCCACTAAAACAGCTAATACATCCTCCCTTTCAATGCTAATATGTTCAAGTATATCACAATCCCCCTCCCTGATCTCTACACCTACATCTTCCTTCTCCATAGTGAACACAAATGAAAATTAATCATTTAAAACCTCACCTATGTCCTCCGGCTCCACGCACAGATTGCCACTCTGGTTTCTCATGGGCCCTACTCTTTCCCTGGTTATCCTCTTGCCCTTAATATACTTATAAAATGCCTTGGGATTTTCCTTTATCTTTCCCACCAGTCTTTTTTCATGTCCCCTCTTCATTCTCCTAATTACTTTTTTAAGTACCCTCCTACACTTTCTATACTCCCCTAGTGCCTCTGTTGTTTTCAGCCTCTGAATCTGCCATAAGCCTCCTTTTTTTGTCTTATCCAATCCTCCATATCCTTTGACATCCAGGGTTCCCTGAACTTGTTGGTCCTACCCTTCGCTTTTACGGGAACATGTTGGCTCTGAACTCTCACTATTTCCTCTTTGACTCCCACTGGTCTGATGTTGACTTTCCCACAAATAGCTGCTCCCAGTCCACTCTGGCCAGATCCTGTTTTATCATATTGAAATCGGCCCTCCCCCAATTCAGTACCTTTATTTCCGGTCCATCTTTGTCCTTTTCCATAACTACCTTAAATCTTAGAGTTATGGTCACTATCTCTGAAATGTTCCCCCACTGACACTTCTACCACTTGTCCAGCTTCATTCCCTCGGATTATGCATTGGAAGCAGTTCAGAGAAGGTTCACCTGACTGATTCCTGGGTTGGGGAGATTATCTTATGAGGAAAGGTTGAACAGGTTGGGTCTGTATGCATTGGAGTTTAGAAGAATGAGAGGTGATCTTATTGAAACATATAAGATCCTGAGGGGATTTGACAGAGTGGATGTTGAGAGGATGTTTTTCCTTGTGGGGGAGTCTAGAACTATGGGACACAGTTTAAAAATTAGGGGTCGCCCATTTAAGACTGAGATAAGGGAATTTTTTTTCTCGCATAGGTTTGTTAGTTTCTGGAATTCTCTTCCCCAGAGAGCAGTGGAGGCTGGGTCATTGAATATATTCAAGGCTGAATTAGACAGATTTTTGATAGAGAAGGGTGTTAAGGGTTATGGGAGCAGACAGCAAAGTGGAGTTGAGGCCACAATCGGATCAGCCATGATCTTAATTGAATGGCAGAGCAGACTCGAGGGGCCGAATGACCTCCTCCTGCTTCTATTACTTCTGTTCATGTTTTCCTATTTCTGCTGTCACCAGCGAGTGGCACTGGGAGTAATTCTTACTCTTTAACTTTCCCCCTCGCTCCTGAAAATCTGATTGTTGGACCTCAGCACCTACTCTCTCTGTCGGTGATACCGACGTATACCACAACTTCTAGCTCATTCCCTTCTGCCTGCTGAATATCCTGCACCCTGTCTGTAATGTCCTTTACCCTGGCATTAGGGAGGCAACACACCATGCGGACCCACGATAACAGTTACAGAAATGCCTGCCTGTCCCCCTAACTATGGAATCACCTATAACAACTGCATTTCTGCACTTTGCTGCTCCCTTCAGTACAGTCTCTTGCCCATGGATAGAGGATTGGTTCACTAACAGGGAGTAGAGAGTAGGGATAAATGGGTCTTTTCGTGTTGGCAAGCTGTAACTAGTGGAGTGCCACAGGGATCAGTGCTGGGTCCTCAACTATTAATAATGTATATCAATGACATGGATGAAGGGACCAAATGTATGGTTGCTAAATTTGCTCATAGGACCATAGAAAAGTTATGGCACAGAAGGAGGCCATTCAGCCCATCGTGTCTGTGTTGGTTGAAAAATCTAGCCGCCTAATCTAATCCCACCTTCCAGCACCTGGTCCGTAGCTTTGCCGGTTACAGCACTTCAGGTGCATGTCCAGGTACCTTTTAAAAGAATTGAGGGTTTCTGCCTCCACCACCGATCCGGGCAGTGAATTCCAGACACCCACCACCCTCTGGGTGAAAAAGCTTTTCCTCATGTCCCCTCTAATCCTTCTACCAATCACCTTAAATCTGTGCCCCCTGGTAATTGACCTCTCCACTCGGGGAAACAGGTCCTTCCTGTCTACTCTATCGAGGCCCCTCATAATTTTGTACACCTCAATTAAGTCACCCCTCAGCCTCCTCTGTTATAAGGAAAACAACCCTAGCCGATCCAATCTGTCCTCATAGCTGCAACTTTCAAACCCTGGCAACATTCTTGTAAATCTCCTCTGTACTCTCTCCAGAGCAATTGTGTCCTTCCTGTAATGTGATGACCAGAACTGTATGCAATACTCCAGCTGTGGCCTAACCAGAGTTTTATACAGTTCCAGCATCACATCCCTGCTTTTGTTATTTATTCGTTTTTGTGGGATGTGGGTGTCACTGGCTAGGCCAGCATTTATTGCCCATCCCTAATTGCCCTTGAACTGAGTGGTTTGCTAGACCATTTCAGAGGGCAGTTAAGAGTTAACCACATTGCTGTGGGTCTGGAGTCACATGTAGGCCAGACCAAATAAGGACAGCAGATTTCCTTCCCTAAAGGTCATTAGTGAACCAGATGAGTTTTTACAACAATCGACAATGGTTTCATGGTCACCATTAGACTAGTTTTTAATTCCAGATTTATTAATTGAATGCAAATTTCACCATTTGCCGTGGTGGGATTCGAACCCATGTCCCCAGAGCAATAGCCTGGGCTCTGAATTACTAGTCTAGTGACAATACCACTACGCCACTGCCTCCCCCGAGGTACTCTATACCTCGGCCAATAAAGGAAAGCATTCCATATGCCTTCTTCACCACTCTATCTACCTGTCCTGCCACCTTTAGGGACCTAGTGGACATGCACTCCAAGGTCTCACACTTCTTATAACCCTCTCAGTATCCCCCCATTTATTGTGTATTCACTCGCTTTATCTGCCCTCCCCAAATGCATTACCTCACACTTGTCCGGATTGAATTCCATTTGCCACTTTTCCGCCCACTCAACCAAACCATTGATCTCATTCTGGAGTCTACAGCTATCCTCTTCACTATCAACTACACGACCAATTTTTGTGTCATCTGCAAATTTCCCCAATCATGCCTCCCACATTTAAGTCTAAATCATTAATATATACCACAAACAGCAAGGAACCCAACACTGAGCCCTGTGGAACACCACTGGAAACAACTTTCCATTCACAAAAACATCCTTCGACCATTACTCTTTGTTTCCTATCCCTGAGCCAATTTTGGATCCAACTTGGCACATTCCCCTGTATCCCATGGGCTTTTACTTTACTGACCAGTCTGTCATGTGGACCTTGTCAAATGCCTTATTAAAATCCATGTAGACTACATTCACTGCACTACCCTCATCAATCCTCCTTGTTACTGCCTCAAAAAATTCAATTAAGTTAATAAGACACGACCTTCCCTTAACAAATCAAAGCAAGATACTGCAGATGCTGGAAATCTGCAATCAAAACAGAAAGTGCTGCAAATACTCAGCAGTTCAGGCAGCATCTATGGAGAGAGAAGCAGAGTTCACGTTTCAGGTCTGTGACCTTTCATCAGAACCTTCCCTTAACAAATCTGTGCTGACTATCCCTGATTAACCTGTGCTTTTCTAAGTGGCAGTTTATCCTGTCTCTCAGAATTGATTCTAATAATTTACCCATCACCGAGTCAGACTGACCAGCCTATAATTATTTGACCTATCCACGGCACCCTTTTTAAACAATGGTACAACGTCCGTGGAGAAAAGCAACGGGAGAGGAGAGCATTTAAACAACGCTCCAGAACCTGGGAGATTCAGAGAGAAGCAGCGGGAGAGGAGAGCATTTAAACAACGCTCCAGAACCTGGGAGATTCAGAGAGAAGCAGCGGGAGAGGAGATCATTTAAACAACGCTCCAGAACCTGGGAGATTCAGAGAGAAGCAGCGGGAGAGGAGAGCATTTAAACAACGCTCCAGAACCTGGGAGATTCAGAGAGAAGCAACGGGAGAGGAGAGCATTTAAACAACGCTCCAGAACCTGGGAGATTCAGAGAGAAGCAGCGGGAGGTTCGGAGACAAATCAAAAATCGATAAGTGACGTCACAATCAACAGAGAGCGCGGGGAAACAAAAAGCAGGCCCGGGTGAGTATACCGGTAAGCTTTTAATTTAATCTAAGTTTATAAAATAAGACTTGATCGATTCAGTCGTATAAAAACTAAAATCAAAGGCTGATTTTATAATTTACCCTATAGATATATATATCCAGCAGGGAGGGTATTGGTTCAAATTAGGAGCTTAATTAAAACCTTTTCAATGGTGGCAGTGTAACAGTAAGTGTTATAATAAGAGTATAAACACAGAGCAGGACTAGAAGTATTAATTACAATTGATTGGTTAAACAGGTACTTTTAATTTGAATCAAATAGCATCAAACATTACAGGCAGGCAGGTGGGTGATTGGTTTGGGAAAAAGCTACCAATTTGGTCAGTATCTGGTAAATGACAAAGTAAAGTGGGTTAGTAACTAAAGTAAAGAGAAAGGTAAGGTCTACAGTTTTTTTTGATATAGCAAGTAGCGTTTTTTAGGGAATCAAGATCCCTACTATAAATAATCTAATTGTTGGGTAATTTAAGGGGATAAATTAAGGGTCAGTCATGGCAGGGCAGCTCGGCAGCGTGGAGTGCTCCTCCTGTGCGATGTGGGAAGTCAGGATCACTTCCAGTGTCCAGGGTGAACACGTGTGCAGGAAGTGTCTCCAGCTGCAGCTACTCGAAATCCGCGTTTCGGATCTGGAGTGACGGCTGGAAACACTGTGGAGCATCCGTGAGGCTGAGATCATCGTGGATAACACGATAGTACAGGGAGGTGGTCACACCGCAGGTAAAGATTGCTCAGGCAGAAAGGGATTGGGTGACTGCCAGGCAGAGTAGAAGAATTAGGCAGGTAGTGCAGGAGTCTCCTGGGTCCATCTCCCTCTCTATCAGCTTTTCTGCTTTGGGTACTGTTGGGGAATACAGCAAGAGCCAAGTCTGTGGCACCACAGGTGGCTCAGCTGCACAGGAGGGGGTGAAAAGGAGTGGGAGAGCTATAGTGATAGGGGATTCTATTGTAAGGGGTGCAGATAGGTGTTTCTGTGGCTGCAAACGTGACTCCAGGATGGTATGTTGCCTCCCTGGTGCAAGGGTCAAAGAGGTCACGGAGCGGCTGCAGGGCATTCTGAAGGGAGAGGGTGAACAGTCAGAGGTCGCGGTTCACATTGGCACCAATGACATAGGTAGAAAGAGGGATGAGGTCCTGCAACAAGAATTTAGGGAGCTAGGTAGCAGATTAAAAAGCAAGACCTCAAAGGTTAATCTCTGGATTACTCCCGGTGCCATGTGCTAATGAGTATAGGAATAGGAGGATAGAGCAGAGGAATGTGTGGCTGAGGAGCTGGTGCAGGAGGGAGGGCTTTAGTTTCCTGGATCACTGGGTCTGTTTCTGGCGAAGGTGGGACCTGTACAAGTTGGACGGGTTGCACCTGAACCGGAACGAGATCAATATCCTTGCTGGGAGGTTTGCTTGTGCTGTTGGGGGAAGTTTAAACAAATTTAGCAGGGGGATGGGATACAGAGTGGAGTTACAGTAGGGGGTGAGTCACAGTCAAATATAGAAGAGAAACTGTGTCAGTCTGGAAGGCAGAGCAAATATAGACCTGTTAAGGCACAAGTGAATAATGCAAGGCTGGATTGCATCTATTTTAACGCAAGGATTCTTACTAGTAAGACAGATGAATTGAGGGCATTAACACATGGGAATATGATATTATTGCCATCACAGAAACATGGTTGAGGGAGGGGCAGGACTGGCAGCTCAATATTCCAGGGTATAAAATCTTCAGGTGTGACAGTGTCGTGCCTCACAAACCTTATTGAGTTTTTCGAGAAGGTGACCAAGCAGGTGGATGAGGGTAAAGCAGTGGATGTGGTGTATATGGATTTCAGTAAGGCGTTTGATAAGGTTCCCCACGGTAGGCTATTGCAGAAAATACGGAAGTATGGGATTGAAGGTGATTTAGAGCTTTGGATCGGAAATTGGATAGCTGAAAGAAGACAGAGGGTGGTGGTTGATGGCAAATGTTCATCCTGGAGTTTAGTTACTAGTGGTGTACCGCAAGGATCTGTTTTGGGGCCACTGCTGTTTGTCATTTTTATAAATGACCTGGATGAGGGTGTAGAAGGGTGGGTTAGTAAATTTGCGGATGACACTAAGGTCGGTGCAGTTGTGGATAGTGCCGAAGGATGTTGTAGGTTACAGAGGGACATAGATAGGCTGCAGAGCTGGGCTGAGAGATGGCAAATGGAGTTTAATGCGGAAAAGCGTGAGGTGATTCACTTTGGAAGGAGTAACAGGAATGCAGAGTACTGGGCTAATGGGACGATTCTTGGTAGTGTAGATGAACAGAGAGATCTTGGTGTCCAGGTACATAAATCCCTGAAAGTTGCCACCCAGGTTAATAGGGCTATTAAGAAGGCATATGGTGTGTTAGCTTTTATTAGTAGGGGGATCGAGTTTCGGAGCCATGAGGTCATGCTGCAGCTTTACAAAACTCTGGTGAGACCGCACCTGGAGTATTGCGTGCAGTTCTGGTCACCGCATTATAGGAAGGATGTGGAAGCTTTGGAAAGGGTGCAGAGGAGATTTACTAGGATGTTGCCTGGTATGGAGGGAAGGTCTTACGAGGAAAGGCTGAGGGACTTGAGGTTGTTTTCGTTAGAGAGAAGGAGGAGGAGAGGTGACTTAATAGAGACATATTAGATAATTAGAGGGTTAGATAGGGTGGATAGTGAGAGTCTATTTCCCCAGATGGTGATGACAAACACGAGGGGACATAGCTTTAAGTTGAGGGGTGATAGATTCAGGACAGATGTTAGAGGTAGTTTCTTTACTCAGAGTAGTAGTAAGGGCGTGGAACGCCCTGCCTGCAACAGTAGTGGACTCGCCAACTTTAAGGGCATTTAAGTGGTCATTGGATAGACATATGGATGAAAATGGAATAGTGTACGTCAGATGGTTTCACAGGTCGGCGCAACATCGAGGGCCGAAGGGCCTGTACTGCGCTGTAATGTTCTATGACAGGGGAGGATGTAAAAGAGGAGGTGGCATTGCACTATTGATCAAGGAGTCAATTACTGCAGTAAGGAGGGATGATATCTTAGAAGGTTCGTCAAATGAGGCCATATGGGTAGAACTTAAAAACAAAAAGGGGGCAATCACTTGGCTGGGAGTGTACTACAAGCTTCCAAAGGAAGAGCAGGCAGGGAGATGTTGCGGAGCACAGCGGGACTGGTGGTCTGAAGTGCATTTGTTTCAATGCGAGAAGTATAACAGGTAAGGCAGATGAACTGAGAGCTTGGATTAGTACTTGGAACTATGATGTTGTTATTACAGAGACTTGGTTGAGGGAAGGACAGGATTGGCAGCTAAATGTTCCAGGATTTAGAAACTTCAGGTGGGATAGAGGGGGATGTAAAATGGGTGGGGGAGTTGCATTACTGGTTAAGGAGAATATCACAGCTGTACTGCGGGAGGACACCTCGGAGGGGTCATGCAGCGAGGCAATATGGGTGGAACTCAGGAATAGGAAGGGTGCAGTCATGATGTTGGGGGTTTATTACAGGCCTCCCAACAGCCAGCGGGAGGTAGAGGAGCAGATATGTAGACAGATTTTGGAAAGATGTAAAGGTAACAGGGTTGTAGTGGTGGGTGATTTTAACTTCCCCTATATTGACTGGGACTCACTTGGTGCTAGGGGCTTGGATGGGGCAGAATTTGTAAGGAGCATCCAGGAGGGCTTCTTGAAACAATATGTAGATAGTCCAACTAGGGATGAGGCCGTACTGGACCTGGTATTGGGGAATGGGCCCAGCCAGGTGGTCGAAGTTTCAGTAGGGGAGCATTTCGGGAGCAGTGACCATAATTCCATAAGTTTTAAGGTACTTGTGGATAAGGATAAGAGTAGTCCTCGGGTGAAGGTGCTAAATTGGGGGAAGGCTAATTATAACAATATTAGGCAGGAACTGAAGAATTTAGATTGGGGGCGGCTGTTTGAGGGTAAATCAACATCTGACATGTGGGAGTCTTTCAAACGTCAGTTGATTAGAATCCAGGACCAGCATGTTCTGGTGAGGAAGAAGGATAAGTTTGGCAAGTTTCGGGAAGCTTGGATAACGAGGGATATTGTGAGCCTAGTCAAAAAGGAAAAGGAAGCATTTGTAAGGGCTGGAAGGCTCGGAACAGATGAATCCCTTGAGGAATATAAAGACAGTCGGAAGGAACTTAAGCAAGGAGTCAGGAGGGCTAAAAGGGGTCATGAAAAGTCATTGGCAACAGGATGAAAGAAAATCCCAAGGCTTTTTATACATATATACATATATGAAGAGCAAGAGGGTAACTAGGGAAAGGGTTGGCCTGCTCAAGGACAGAGAAGGGAATCTATGCATGGAGCCAGAGGAAATGGGCGAGGTGCTAAATGAGTACTTTGCATCAGTATTTACCAAAGAGAAGGACTTGGTGGATGATGTGTCTAGGGAAGGGAGTGTAGATAGTCTCAGTCATCTCATTATCAAAAAGGAGGAGGTGTTGGGTGTCTTGCAAAGCGTTAAGGTAGATAAGTCCCCAGGGCCTGATGGGATCTACCCCAGAATACTGAGGGAGGCAAGGGAAGAAATTGCTGGGGCCTTGACAGAAATCTTTGTATCCTCATTGGCTACAGGTGAGATCCCAGAGGACTGGAGAATAGCCAATGTTGTTCCTGTGTTTAAGAAGGGTAGCAAGGATAATCCAGGAAATTGTAGGCCGGTGAGCCTTACATCAGTCATAGGGAAATTATTAGAGAGGATTCTTCGGGACAGGATTTACTCCCATTTGGAAACAAACTTATTAGCGAGAGGCAACATGGTTTTGTGAAGGGGAGATCGTGTCTTACTAATTTGATTGAGTTTTTTGAGGAAGTGACGAAGATGATTGGTGAAGGAAGGGCAGTGGATGTTATCTATATGGACTTCAGTAAAGCCTTTGACAAGGTCCCTCATGGCAGACTGGTACAAAAGGTGAAGTCACATGGGATCAGAGGTGAGCTGGCAAGATGGATACAGAACTGGCTCTGTCATAGAAGACAGAGGGTATCAGTGGAAGGGTGCTTTTCTGAATGGAGGGATGTGACTAGTGGTGTTCCGCAGAGCTCAGTACTGGGTCCCCTGCTTTTTGTGGTATATATTAACAGTTTGGATGTAAATGTAGAGGGCATGATCAAGAAGTTTGCAGATGACACAAAGACTGGCCGTGTGGTAGATAGCGAGGAGGATAGCTGTAGGCTGCAGGAAGATATTGATGGTCTGGTCAGATGGGCAGAAAAGTGGCAAATGGAATTCAACCCAGAGAAGTGTGAAGTGATGCATTTGGGGAGGTCAAACAAGGCAAAGGAATACACGATTAATGGGAAAATACTGAGAAGTGTAGAGGAAGAATGTCCACAGATCTCTGAAGGTAGCAGGACAGGTCAATAAGGTGGTTAAGAAGGCATATGGAATCCTTTCCTTCATTAGCCGAGGTATAGAATATAATAGCAGGGAGGTTATGCTGGAACTGTATAACTCATTGGTTAGGCCACAACTTGAGTACTGTGTGCAGTTCTGGTCACCTCATTACAGAAAGGATGTAATTGCACTAGAGAGGGTACAGAGGAGATTTACGAGGATGTTGTCAGGACTGGAAAAATGCAGCTATGAGGAAAGATTGGATAGGCTGGGGTTGTTCTCCTTGGAACAGAGAAGGCTGAGGGGAGATCAGATTGAAATGTACAACATTTTAAGGGGCCTGGATAGAGTGGAGGTGAAGGGTCTATTCACCTTAGCAGAGAGGTCAGTGACGAGGGGGCATAGATTTAAAGTTATTGGTAGAAAGATTAGAGGGGAGATGAGGAAAAACTTTTTCTCCCAGAGGGTGGTGGGGGTCTGGAACTCACTGCCTGAAAGGGTAGTTGAGGCAGAAACCCTCAACTCATTTAAAAGGAGTCTGGATATGCACCTCAAGTGCTGTAATCTGCAGGGCTACGGACAAAATGCTGGAAGGTGGGATTAGAATAGGTGGATCGTTTTTCGGCCGGCACAGACACGATGGGCCAAGTGGCCTCTTTCTGTGTCTTAAATTTTCTATGATTCTATGGTGGAGAAACTTTGTCTTCTGGATGTTTAGCTTAAGGTCAATTCTTTTGTACGCCTCCGTTAATGCATCGACGAGGATTTGAAGCGTGGGCTCTGAGTGTGTGCGTATGCAAGCATTGTCAGTGTACTGCAGCTCGATGACAGAGTGACCTTGGTTCTGGACTGCAGGCGATGTAGGTTAAATAGTTTCCCGCTCATCCTGTCGAGTAGATCTACTCCGGCAGGAACCTTCATGGAGATGAGGTGGAGTGTTGAGGCGAGGAAGATGGGAAAGAGCGTTGGTGCGATGACTGAACCTTATTTAACCCCAGTCTTTACCCAGTGGCAGATACATTGGCAAAGATTACAGCTTGCATGTCGTTGTGCAGCAGGCGGAGGATGGTGATGGATTTCCCCGGGCAGCCAAATTTGAGGAGGATGTTCAATAATCCCTTCCAGCTGATAAAGTCGAAGGTCAAAGGTGGTCATGTATAAAGGTTGCTGTTGCTCTCTACATTTTTCTTGGAGTTGTCGTGCTGTGAAGATCATGTTCACTGTGCCTCTTGATGGACAGAATCCACATTGTGATTCCGGTGGGAACTCTTCAGCCACGGGGAGGAGGAGGTTGAGAAGGACTCTTGTGATGACCTTCCCTGTAATGGACAGCAGGGATACCCATCTGTAGTTACTGCAGTCGGTCTTGTCACCTTTTTTTGAAGATGGTCGCAATTAGGGCATCTCGGAGATCCCCTGACATACTCTTCTCCTTCCACATGAGGGAGATAAGACCATGTATTAGTGTGAAGAATGCTTCTCCACCGTATTTTAGAATTTTGGCGGTAATTCTGTCTACACCGGTGGTGTAATTTATAATTTCCCAGGTCCGAGTTTGAACCACTTCCCTAGTTTTAAAAAACATCCTAATAATCACCAACCAATCACCTAACTGTTGTTCTTTGACAAAAAAGCCTTGCTTTTTTGGAAATGCACCGTGGAAGATCCACTTGCCTCGCTCTGCGATAAAGGTCATCACTGCTGCTGTGTGTGTGTGGGTGATTTGTACAGGGGTGTGTGTTTTTTTTTTATTCATTCATGGGATGTGGGCGTTGCTGGCCAGACCAACATTTATTGCCCATCCCTAATTGCCCTTGAGAAGGTGGTGGTGAGCTGCCATCTTGAACCGCTGCAGTCCATGTGGGGTAGGTACACCCACAGTGCTGTTAGGAAGGGAGTTCCAGGATATTGACCCAGTGACAGTGAAGGAACGGTGATATAGTTCCAAGTCAGGATGGTGTGTGACTTGGAGGGGAACTTGCAGGTGGTGGTGTTCCCATGTATTTGCTGCCCTTGTCCTTCTAGTTGGTCGAGGTCGCGGGTTTGGAAGGTGCTGTCTAAGGAGCCTTGGTGTGTTGCTGCAGTGCATCTTGTAGATGGTACACACTGCTGCCACTGTGCGTCGGTGGTGGAGGGAGTGAATAGCACACCATCCACAAACAATCAAGCGGGCTGCTTTGTCCTGGATGGTGTCGAGCTTCTTGAGTGTTGTTGGAGCTGCACCCATCCAGGCAAGTGGAGAGTATTCCATCACATTCCTGACTTGTGCCTTGTAGATGGTGGACAGGCTTTGGGGAGTCAGGAGGTGAGTTACTCGCTGCAGGATTCCTAGCCTCTGACCTGCTCTTGTAGCCATAGTATTTATATGGCTACTCCAGTTCAGTTTCTGGTCAATGGTAACCCCTAGGATGTTGATAGTGGGGGAATTCACAGAATCATAGAATTATTACATTACAGAAGGAGGTAATTCGGCCCATCGTGTCCACACTGGCTCTCTGAAAGAGTAATTCCCTCCGTTTCATTCCCCTGCCTTCTCTCCATAACCCTGCACATTCTTCCTTTTCATATAACTGTCTAATTCCCTTTTGAATGTTTCAATTGAACCTGCCTCCACCACACTCTCAGGCAGCGCATTCCAGACCTTAACCACTTGCTGAGTGAAAAAGTTTTTCCTCATGTCACTTTTGCTTCTCTGACCAATTACTTTAAATCTGTGCCCTCTCGTTCTCGATCCTTTCACGAGTGGGAACAGTTTCTCTCTATCTACTCTGTCCAGACCCCTCATGATTTTGAATACCTCTATCAAATCACCCCTCAGCCTTCTCTTCTCCAAGGAAAACAGTCCTAACTTCTCCAATCTATCTTCATAACTGAAATTCCTCATCCCTGCAACCATTCTCATGAATCTTTTCTGTAATCTCTCCAATGGCCTCACGTCTTTCCTAAAGTGCGGTGCCCAGAACTGGACACAATACTCCAGCTGAGGCTGAACTAGTGTCTTATACAAGTTCAACATAACTTCCCTGCTCGTGTACTCTATGTCCCTATTAATAAAGCCCAGGATACTGTATACTTTATTAACCACTCTCTCAACCTGTCCTGCCACCTTCAATGATTTATGCACATATACACCCAGGTCCCTCTGCTCCTGCACCCCCTTTAGAATTGTACCCTTTATTCTATATTGTCTCTCCATGTTCTTCCTACTAAAATGAATCACTTCACATTTCTCTGAATTGAACTTCATCTGCCACCTGTCTGCCCATTCCACCAACTTGTTTATGTCCTTTTGAAGTTCTACACTATCCTCCCCACAGTTCACAATGCTTCCAAGTTTCATATCATCTGCAAACTTTGAAGTTGTGCCCCGTACACCAAGGTCCAGGTCATTAATATACATCAGGAAAAGCAAGGGTCCCAGCACTGATCCCTGGGGAACTCCACTACAAACCTTCCTCCAGCCTGAAAAACATCCATTAACCACTACTCTTTGTTTCCTGTCACTCAGCCAATTTCGTATCCATGTTGCTACCATCCCTTTTATTCCATGAGCTACAAGTTTGCTCACAAGTCTGTTGTGTGGCACTGTATCAAATGCCTTTTGAAAGTCCATGTACCCCACATCAACAGCATTGCCCTCATCAACCCTTTCTGTTACCTCCTCAAAAAACTCTAGCAAGTTAGTTAAACATGATTTTCCCTTAACAAATCCATGCTGGCTTTCCTTAATTAACTCGCATTTGTCCATGTGACTATTGATTTTGTCCCGAATTATTTTTTCTAGAAGTTTTCCCACCACCGAAGTTAAACTCTCTGGCCTGTAGTTGCTGGGCTTATCTTTACACACGTTTTTGAACAAGGGTGTAACGTTTGCAATTCTCCAGTCCTCTGGCACCACCCCCGACTCTAAGGAAGACTGAAAAATGATGGCTCGCGTCTCTGTGATTTCCACCCTCACTTCCCTCAGTATCCTTGGATGCATCTCATCTGGTCCTGGTGTTTTATCCACTTTAAGTACAGACAGCCTATCTAATACTTCCTCTTTATCAATTTTAAACCCCTCTAAGTGTCTGACTGACCTCCTCTTTCAACATTGCCTGGGTTGCATCTTCTTCCAGTGCTCACCCAGCCCGCTTCTCCCCGGACGACAAGTATTCATGACACTTGTCACCCACAAGAGACGCTTCAACATGCTCATTACATGCAAAGTATTTATTTAATACCTCAGCTATGCCCTCTGCCTCCATGTGTAAATCCCCTTTCTGGTCCCTATTCGGCCCCACTCCTCCTTTTAGAACACTTTTACTGTTTATATGCCTATAGAAAACTTTGGGATTTCCTTTAATGCTAGCTGCCAGTCTCTTCTCATGCTCTCTCTTTGCTTCTCTTATTTGCTTTCTCACTTCCCCTCTGGACCTTCTATATTCAGCCTGGTTCTCAATAGTATTTTCTACCTGGCATCTGTCATAAGCACACTTTTTCTTCTTTGTCTTAATCTCTACCTCTTTTGTCATCCAGGGAGCTCTGGATTTGTTTGCCCTGCTTTTTCCCTTTGCGGGAACAGACTTTGACTGTGCCCGAACTCTCTCTTCTTTGAAGGTTGCCCATTGTTTATTTACCGTTTTCCTGCCAGCTTTTGACTCCAATTTATTCGCCCCAGCTCCATTCTTATCCCATTGAAGTTGGTCATCCCCAATAAGTTATTCATACCTTGGATTGCTCTTTGTCCTTTTCCATAGCAACAGCCAAGTTTGTGGCACCATGGATGGCTCTGCTGCACAGCAGGAGAGGAAAAAGACTGGGAGCCATAGTGATAGGAGATTCAATTGTAAGGGAAACAGACAGGCGTTTCAGTGGCCGCAAACATGACTCCAGGATGGTATGTTGCCTCCCTGGTGCAAGGGTCAAGGATGTCACAGAGCGGCTGCAGGACATTCTGAAAGGGGAGGGTGAACAGCCAGTGGTCGTGGTACCTGTCGGTACCAATGACAAAGGTAGAAAAAGGGATGAGGTCCTGTAAGATGAATTTAAGGAGTTAGGAGCTAAATTAAAAAGCAGGACCTCAAAGGTAGTAATCTCAGGATTACTTCCTGTGTCACGTGTTAGTGAGTATAGGAACAGGAGAATAGACCAGATAATTGTATGGCTGGAGAAATGGTGCAGGAGGGAGGGATTTTAATTCCTAGGGCATCAGGACCGGTTCTGGGGAAGGTGGGACCTGTACAAGCAGGACGGGTTACACCCAGGCAGGACCAGAACCAATGTCCTCGCAGGGGCGTTTGCTAGTGCTGTTGGGGAGGATTTAAACTAGAATGGCAGGGGGATGGGAACCTGAGTGGGGAAACAGAGGAGGAGGAATATAGGGAATTAGGAAGTAAGTTGAAATGTAGGACCTCAAAGGTAGTGATCTCAGGATTACTACCAGTGCCACATGCTAGTCAGAGTAGAAATAGCAGGATATATCGGATGAATACGTGGCTGAAGAGATGGTGTGAGGGGGAGGGTTTTAGATTCCTGGGACATTGGGACCGGTTCCGGGAGAGGTGGGACCAGTACAAACTGGATGGGTTACACCTGGGCAGGACCGGGACTGATGTCCTCGGGGGAGTATTTGCTCGAGTAGTTGGGGAGGGTTTAAACTAAAATGGCAGGGGGATGGGAACTTTTGCAAGGAGTCAGAGGAGGGAGGATCAAAGACAAGAACAAAAGACAGGGGAATAAGAAAAGTGATGGGCAGAGAAATCAAGGGCCAGAATCAAACAGGGCCACAGTGAAAAATAGTGGGAAGGGGACAAGTAATGTTAAAAAGACAAGCCTTAAGGCTTTGTGCCTTAACGCACGGAGCATTCGCAATAAAGTGGATGAATTAATCATGCAAATAGATGTAAACGGGTATGATATAGTCGGGATTACAGAGACATGGCTGCAAGGTGACCAGGAATGGGAAATAAACATCCAGGGATATTCAGTATTTAGGAAGGACAGACAGAAAGCAAAAGGCAGTGGAGTTGCATTGCTGGTTAAAGAGGAAATTAACGCAATAGTGAGGAAGGATATTAGCTCTGACGATGTGGAATCTGTATGGGTAGAGCTGAGAAACACGAAGGGGCAAAAAATGTTAGTGGGGGTTGTAGATAGACCCCCAAACTGTAGTGGTGATGTTGGGAATGGCATTAAACAGGAAATTAGAGACTCATGCGATGAAGGAACATCTGTAATTTTGGGTGAATTTAATATGCATATAGATTGGGCAAATCAAATTAGTCACAATACTGTAGAGGAGGAATTCTTGGAGTGTATACGGGATGGTTTTCTGGACAAATACATTGAGGAACCAACGAGAGAACAGGACATCCTAGACTGGGTGTTGTGTAATGCGAGAGGAATAATTGACAATCTAGTTGTGCGAGACCCATTGGGGATGAGCGACCATAATATGATAGAATTCTTCATCAAGATGGAGAGTGACGTAGTTGATTCTGAGACTAGGGTCCTGAATCTTAGTGAAGGAAACTACGAAGGTATGAGGCATGAGTTGGCCATGACGGATTGGGACATGTTACTTAAAAGGATGATGGTGGATAGGCAATGGCAAACATTTAAAGAGCGCATGGATGAACGGCAACAATTGTTTATCCCTGTCTGGCGCAAAAGTAAAACTGGAAAGGTAGCCAAACCATGGTGATTACGGAAACATGGCTGCAGGGTGACCAAGGATGGGAACTGGACATCCAAGGGTATTCAATATTTAGAAAGGACAGGCAAAAAGGGAAAGGAAGTGGAGTAGCGTTGTTAGTAAAAGAGGAAATCAATATAACAGTGAGGAAGGATATTATCTCAGAGAATCCTGATGTGGAATCTGTATGGGTGGAGCTAAAAAACACCAAGAGGCAGAAAATGTTGGTGGGGGATGTATTATAGACCCCCAAACAGCAGTGGTGATTTAGAGGATGGCATTAAACAGGAAATTAGAGAGGCATGCAATAAGGGTGCAACTGTCATCTACATATAGATCAGGCAAACCAAATTAGCAATAATACTATAGAGGGGTAATTCCTGGAGTGCATACGTGATGGTTTTTTGGACGAATATGTTGAGGAACCAACTAGAGAACAGGCCATCCTACACTGGGTATTGCATAATGAGAAAGGATTAGTTAACAGTCTTGTTGTGCGGTGTCCCTTGGGGAACAGCGACCATAACATGATTGAATTCTTCATTAAGATGGAGAGTGAGAGAGTTGATTCCGAGTCTAGGGCCCTGAATGTAAATAAAGGAAATTATGAAAGTATGAGGCGCGAGTTGGCTATGATAGATTGGGGAACTTTACTTAAAGGGTTGACAGTGGATAGGCAATGGCTAGCATTTAAAGAGTGCATGGATGAATTACAACAATTGTTCATTCCTGTCTGGCGCAAAAATAAAACAGGAAGGGTGGTTCAACCGTGGCTTACAAAAGAAATTAGGGATAGTATTAGATCCAAGGAGGAGAAATATAAATTGGTCAGAACAAGCAGCAAACCTGAGGATTGGGAGAAATTCAGAATTCAGCAAAGGAGGACAAAGGGATTGATTAGGAAAGGGAAAATAGAGTATGAGAGTAAGCTTGCAGAGAACATAAAAACTGACTGTAAAAGCTTCTTTAGATATGTGAAGAGAAAAAGATTAGTGAAGACAAATGTGGGTCCCTTACAATCAGAAACGGGGGAATTTACAATGGGGAATAAAGAAATGGCAGACCAATTAAATACATATTTTCGTTCTGTCTTCACAAAGGAGGACACAAATTACCACCCAGAAATGTTGGAGAACACAGGGTCTAGTGAGAAGGAGGAACTGTATGAAATCAGTATTAGTAGGGAAATGGTGTTGGGGAAATTGATGGGATTGAAGGCCGATAAATCCCCAGGGCCTGATAATCTACATCTCAGAGTACTTAAGGAAGTGGCCCTAGAAATAGTAGATGCATTGCTGGTCATTTTTCAAAATTCTATAGGCTCTGGAACAGTTCCAATGGATTGTAAGGTAACTAATGTAATCCCACTATTTAAAAAGGGAGGTAGAGAGAAAACAGGGAATTATAGACTGGTTAGCCTGACGTCGGTAGTGGGGAAAATGCTCGAGTCCATTATAAAAGATGTAATAGAGCACTTGGAAAACAATGACAGGATCGGACAAAGTCAACATGGATTTACGAAAGGGAAATCATGCTTGACAAATCTACTGGAATTTTTTGAGGATGTAACTAGTAGAATAGATAAGGGAGATGAATGACGTATGAAGAGAGATTGGGTCGATTAGGCTTGGATTTGCTAGAGTTTAGAAGAACATAAGAACTAGGAGCAGGAGTAGGCCATTCGGCCCTTCGAGCCTGCTCCGCCATTCAATACGATCATGGCTGATCATCCAAACTTTGTAACCTGTTCCAGCTTTCTCCCCGTATTCCTTGATCCCTTTAGCCCTAAGAACTATATCCAACACTTTCTTGAATATATTTAATGATATGACTTCAACTGCTTTCTGTGGTAGAGAATTCCGTAGGTTCACCACTCTCTGGGTGAAGAAATCCCTCCTCATCTCATTCCTAAATGGCTTACCCCTTATCCTTAAACTATGCCCCCTGGTCCTGGACTCCCCTGTCATCGGGAACATCCTTCCTGCATCTAGTCTGTCCAGTCCTGTTAGAATTTTGTAGGTTTCTATGAGATCCCCTCTCATTCTTCTAAACTCTAGCAAATACAAACCTAATCAACCCAATCTCTCTTCATACATCAGTCCTGCCATCCCAGGAATCAGTCTGGTGAACCTTCCAGAACTGCACTCCCTCCACAGCAAGAACATCCTTCCTCAGGTAAGGAGACCAAAACTGCACACAATATTCCAGATGTGGTTTCACCAAGGCCCTGTATAATTGCAGCAAGATATCCTTGCTCCTGTACTCAAATCCTCTCGCTCTGAAGGCTGATCTCATCACAGCCTCAACTCCACTTTCCTTCCATTTTTGCATTACCCTTCAAACCTTTTCTAACTTTATACAGTCAGACAGTCGTACAGCATAGAAACAGGCCCTTCGGCCCACCGCATCCATGCCGACCATAATCCTAGTCTATACTAATCCCACCTGCCTGCATTAATTCCATATCCCTCTATGCCTTGCTCATTCAAGTACCTGTCCAGATGCCTCTTAAATGTTGCTACTGTTCCTGCCTCCACCACCTCCTCTGGCAGCTCATTCCAGATACCCACTATTCTTTGTGTGAAAAATTTACCCCTTTGATCCCCTTTAAACCTCCTCCCTCTCACCTTAAATCTATGCCCTCTAGTTTTAGTCACCCCTATCATGGGAAACAGACTCTGGCTATCTACCCGATCTATGCCTCTCATAATTTTATATACCTCTATCATGTCCCCTCTCAGCCTCCTTCGCTCCAGGGAAAACAGATAGTGAGGAGAGAGGAGGAAAATGGGCAGGTATGACACCTCCTGCGATTGCAGGGGAAGGTGCCATGGGAAGGGGACGAGGTGGTGGGGGTAATGGAGGAGTGGACTAGGGTGTCGCAGAGGGATTGATCCCTTCGGAATGCTGACAGGAGAAGGGAGGGGAAGATGCGTTTGGTAGTAGCATCACGCTGGAGGTGGCGGAAATGACGGAGGATGATCCTTTGGATATGGAGGCTAATGGGGTGGAAAGTGAGGACAAGGGGAACCCTGTCACAGTTCTGGGAGGGGAAGGGGTGAGGGTAGAGGTGCGGGAATTGGGCCGGATACGGTTGAGGGCCCTGTCAACAACAGTGGGGGAAATCCTCGGTTGAGGAAAAAGGAAGACACATCAGTGGATGGGGTAGCTGTTGAACAGGCAGATACCGAGTGCAGAGAGTCTGTGAGGAAGGTTAGACAATTGACACGACAAAGTTGCAGCCAGTATGATGGGTTGAAGTGTGTCTATTTTAATGCAAGAAGTGTCAGGAATAAGGGTGATGAACTTAGAGCATGGATCAGTACTTGGAGCTACGATGTTGTGGCCATTACGGAGACTTGGATATCACAGGGGCAGGAATGGATGCTGGATGTTCCGGGGTTTAGATGTTTCAAAAGGAATAGGGAGGGAGGTAAAAGAGGTGGGGGAGTGGCATTGTTAATCAGGGATAGTATCACAGCTGCAGAAAGGGAGGTCGTCGAGGAGGTTTTGTCCACTGAGTCAGTATGGGTGGAAGTCAGAAACAGGAAAGGAGCAGTCACTTTATTAGGAGAGTCCTTTAGACCCCCCAATAGCAACAGAGACACGGAGGAACAGATTGGGAGGCAGATTTTGGAAAGGTGCAGAAGTAACAGGGTTGTTGTCATGGGTGACTTCAACTTCCCTAATATTGATTGGAACCTCCTTAGTGCAAATAGTTTGGATGGAGCAGTTTTTGTCAGGTGTGTCCAGGAAGGTTTCCTGACTCAATATGTAGATAGGCCGACTAGAGGGGAGACTATGTTGGATTCGGTGCTTGGCAACGAACCAGGCCAGGTGGCAGATCTCTCGGTGGGAGAGCATTTCGGTGATAGTGATCACAACTCCCTGACCTTTACTATAGTCATGGAGAGGGACAGGAGCAGACGGGATGGGAAAATATTTAATTGGGGGAGGGGAAATTACAATGCTATTAGGCAGGAACTGGGGAGCATAAATTGGGAACAGATGTTCTCAGGGAAATGCACGACAGAAATGTGGAGGTTGTTTAGGGAGCACTTGCTGCGACTGCTGGATAGGTTTGTCCCGATGAGGCAGGGAAGGGATGGTAGGATGAAGGAACCTTGGATGACAAGAGATGTGGAACAGCTAGTCAAGAGGAAGAAGGAAGCTTACTTAAGGTTGAGGAAGCAAGGATCGGACAGGGCTCTAGAGGGTTACAAGGTAGCCAGGAAGGAACTGAAGAATGGACTTAGGAGAGCTAGAAGGGGACATGAAAAAGTCTTGGCGGGTAAGATTAAGGAAAATCCCAAGGCGTTCTACAGTTATGTGAGGAACAAGAGGATGGCCAGAGTGAGGGTAGGGCCGATCAGGGATAGTGGAGGGAACTTGTGCCTGGAGTCGGAGGAGGTAGGGGAGGTCCTAAATGAATACTTTGCTTCAGTATTCACTAGTGAGAGGGACCTGGTAGTTTGTGAGGACAGCGTGAAACAGGCTGATATGCTCGAACAGGTTGAGGTTAAGAATGATATGAGGACAGATAAGTCCCCGGGGCCAGATGGGATATACCCAAGGATATTACGGGAAGCGAGGGAAGAGATTGCCGCGCCTTTGGCGATGATCTTTGCGTCTTCACTGTCCACTGGAGTAGTACCAGATGATTGGAGGGTGGCAAACGTTATTCCCTTGCTCAAAAAAGGGAATAGGGATAACCCTGGGAATTATAGACCAGTCAGTCTTACGTCGGTAGTGGGCAAATTATTGGAGAGGATTCTGAGAGACAGGATTTATGATTATTTGGAAAAGCATGGTTTGATTAGAGACAGTCAGCATGGCTTTGTGAGGGGCAGGTCATGCCTCACAAGCCTTATTGAATTCTTTGAGGATGTGACAAAACACATTGATGAAGGAAGAGCAGTGGATGTGGTGTATATGGATTTTAGCAAGGCGTTTGATAAGGTTCCCCATGGTAGGCTCATTCAGAAAGTGAGGAGGCATGAGATACAGGGAAAGTTGGCTGTCTGGATACAAAATTGGCTGGCCCATAGAAGACAGAGGGTGGTAGTAGATGGAAAGTATTCAGCCTGGAGCTCGGTGACCAGTGGTGTTCCACAAGGATCTGTTCTGGGACCTCTGCTCTTTGTGATTTTTATAAATGACTTGGATGAGGAAGTGGAAGGCTGGGTTAGCAAGTTTGCCGATGACACGAAGGTTGCTGGAGTTGTGGATAGTGTGGAAGGCTGTTGTAGGTTGCAATGGGACATTGACAGGATGCAGAGCTGGGCTGAGAAGTGGCAGATGGAGTTTAACCTGGAAAAGTGTGAAGTGATTCATTTTGGAAGGTCGAATTTGAATGCAGAATACAGGCTTAAAGACAGGATTCTTGGTAGTGTGGAGGAACAGAGGGATCTTGGGGTCCATGTCCAGAGATCGCTCAAAGTTGCCACCCAAGTTGATAGGGTTGTTAAGAAGGCGTGTGGTGTGTTGGCTTTCATTAACAGGGGGATTGAGTTTAAGAGCCGCGAGGTTATGCTGCAGCTCTATAAAGCCCTGGTTCGACCACACTTGGAATATTGTGTTCAGTTCTGGTCGATTCATTATAGGAAGGATGTGGAAGCTTTAGAGAGGGTGCAGAGGAGATTTACCAGGATGCTGCCTGGACTGGAGGGCATGTCTTAAGAAAGGTTGAGGGAGCTAGGACTTTTCTCATTGGAGCGAAGAAGGATGAGAAGTGACTAGATAGAGGTGTCCAAGATGATGAGAGGCATAGATAGAGTGGATAGCCAGAGACTTTTTCCAGGGCGGAAAGGGCTATCACCAGGGGGCATAATTTTAAGGTGATTGGAGGAAGGTTTTGGGGAGATGTCAGAGGTAGGTTCTTTACACAGAGAGTGGTGGGTGCGTGGAATGCACTGCCAGCAGTGGTAGTAGAAGCAGATACATTAGGGACATTTAAGCGACTCTTGAATAGTTACGTGGATGATAGTAGAATGAAGGGTAGGTAGTTAGTTTGATCTTAGAGTAGGTTAAAGGTTCGGCACAACATCGTGGGCCGAAGGGCCTGTATTTGGCTGCACTGTTCTATGTTCTAGGAGTGCTGTCATGGAAGGTAGCATCATCAGAGCAGATGCGTTGGAGACGGAGAAACTAGGAGAATGGAATGGAGTCCTTTACAGGAGGCAGCGTGTGAAGAAGTGTAGTCGAGGTAGCTGTGGGAGTCGGTGGGTTTATAATGGATATTAGTAGACAACCTATCCCCAGAGATGGAGACAGAGAAGTCGAGGATGGGAAGGGAAGTGTCAGAGATGGATCATGTAAAGGTGAGAGAAGGGTGGAAATTGGAAGCAAAGTTAAACAAGTTTTCCAGTTCGGGGCAGGAGCAGGAAATGGCACCGATACAGTCATCAATGTACCGGAAAAAGAGTTGGGGGAGGGGGCCTGAGTAGGACTGGAACAAGGAATGTTCCACAAAAAGACAGACATAACTAGGACCCATGCGGGTACCCATAGCGACACCTTTTACTTGAAGGAAGTGAGTGGAGAAGTTGTTCAATGTTGAGAACAAGTTCAGCCAGGCGGAGGAGGGTGGTGGTGGATGGGGACTGGTTGGGCCTCTGTTCAAGGAAGAAGTGGAGAGCCCTCAAACCGTCCTGGTGGGAGATGGAGGTGTAGAGCGGTTGGACGTCCATAGTTAAGAGGAGGCGGTAGGGGCCAGGAAACTGCAAATTGTCAAAATGACGTAGGGCGTCACAAGAGTCACGGATGTAGGTGGGAAGAGACTGGACCAGGGGAGAAAAGATAGAATCAAGATAGGAAGAAATAAGTTCAGTGGTGCAGGAACAGGCTGAAACAATGGGACTGCCGCGTCAGTTCCGTTTATGGATTTTGGGAAGGAGGTAGAAGTTGGCTGTCCAGGGTTATGGGACTATGAGGTTGGAAGCTGTAGAGGGAAAATCTCCGGAGGAGATGAGGTCAGTGACAGTCCTGTGGACAGTAGCTTGATGTTCGGTGGTAGGGTCATGGTCCAGAGGGAAGTAGGAAGAAGTGTCTGAGAGTTGGCGCTGAGCCTCTGCAAGGTAGAGGTCGGTACGCCATACGACAACAGCACCACCCTTGTCTGCAGGTTTGTTGACCATGTCGGGGTTAGACCTGAGAGAACGGAGTGCCTCACGTTCAGAGGGAGACAGGTTAGAGTGAGTGAGGGGGGCAGAGAAATTGAGATGACCAATGTCTCGCCAACAGTTTTCAATGAAGAGATCAAGAGCGGGTAAGTGGCCAGGGGGAGGGGTCCAGGTCGAGGGAGAATGCTGGAGGCGGGTGAATGGGTCTGCTGGTCGGGGGGAGGACTCCTGGTCAAAGAAGTAAGTCCGGAGGTGGAGGTGATGGAAGAAGAGCTCAACGTCATGCTGAGCGTGAAATTCATTGAGGTGGGGGCCTAAGGGGATAAAACTGAGACCTTTGCTGAGTACAGAACGTTCAGCATCAGAGAGGGGAAGGCCACAGGGTATGGTGAATACACGGCAAGGGGTCAGATCAGAAGGGGTGGAGTAAGAGGGAAGTGAAGCGGAAGGAGGATCTGGAGGGGCATTAGACCCCATCAGGTGCTGGAGCTTGTGTTCCTTAACACCTGAAAGGAAGAAAAACAGTTTTTTGTTAATGCGTCGGATAAGATGAAGGATGAAATAAAACTGCGGAGTAGAACAACTTTGAGATAAGGTGAGGCGGTGCTTCTGGAGAGAGAGGTCCAGTGTGTACATGTGGCGGCGCATGGCACTGAGTGTGGATCTCAGGATGCGGTGGGAACAGCAGTCCAAGGAACGTTGTATTTCTCGGAGATACCTGTAATCCTGGGTGGATTCAAAACATGATGGATGAAACTGCAGTTGGAATCCACGTGAATTAAGTCCCTGGTACTGTGACCCCTGGTTCTGGACTCCCCAGCCATCGGGAACATCCTCCCTGCGTCCAGCCTGTCTAGTCCTGTTAGAATTTTATAGGTTTCAATGAAATCCCCTCTCATTCTTCTAAACTCCAGTGAATATAGGCCTAGTCGATCCAATCTCTCCTCAGACGTCAATCCTGTCATCCCAGGAATCAGCCTAGTAAATCTTCTTTGCATTCTCTCCATGGCAAGAACATCCTTCCTCAGATAAGGAGACCAAAACTGTACACAATAACCCAGATGTGGTCTCACCAAGGCCCTGTATAACTGCAGTAAGACATCCTTGCTCCTGTACTCAAATCCTCTTGCAATGAAGGTCAACGTACCATTCACCTTCCTAATTGCTTGCTGCATCTGAATGCTTGCTTTCAGCGACTGGTGTACAAGGACACCCAGGTCTCGTTGCACCTCCCCCTTTCCCAATCTATCACCACGTCGTGTGTCTATGACTTCCTACATGTCAGAGGCTGGACATTCCACTCGGCAGAGCTGCCCTGCCATATCTTAACTTTACAGACCAAATACTGGAGAGTTAAAAAAGTAGAAAATAGAGCACCTCCTTCCCCCTTCATTGAACTCGATACTCACCAAACTCTGATCTCTATGCTCAGCTTGCAATCTGCACACCATTTGCAGGCTGCAGTCAGACCTCTGTATTTAGACGTGCTGAAGCTGCAGCAACCAGATAGGACTGGTCAGCTACTTAACTAAGCAGCTACTTTGCAGTCGAGACTGTTAATCCCCGCCTAAGACTATAAGAAACTTACTTTACTTTCTTAACCCTACTTTATCCACAGGGTAAATCCCAGTTAAATGCTAACTGCAGACCAGACTTTTATAAAGATAACAACACTTAAAATTCCCACTCATCAAACTCAAATCTCCACACTCAGCTTGCAATCTGCACTCCGTTTTGACTCAGTGATGGTAATGCCATTGAATGTCAAGGGGAGATGGTTCGACTCTCTCTTGTTGGAGATGATCATTGCCTGGCACTTGTGTGGCGCAAATGTTACATGCCAATTTTCAGCCCAAGCCTGGATACTGTCCAGGTCTTGCTGCATTTCTACACAGACTGCTTCAGTATTTGAGGAGTCACGAATGGTGCTGAACATAGAACATTACAGCGCAGTACAGGCCCTTCGGCCCTCGATGTTGCGCTGACCTGTGAAACCATCTGACCTACACTATTCCATTTTCATCCATATGTCTATCCAATGACCACTTAAATGCCCTTAAAGTTGGCGAGTCTACTACTGTTGCAGGCAGGGCGTTCCACGCCCCTACTACTCTCTGAGTAAAGAAACTACCTCTGACATCTGTCCTATATCTATCACCCCTCAACTTAAACCTATGTCCCCTCATGTTTGCCATCACCATCCGAGGAAAAAGACTCTCACTATCCACCCTATCTAACCCTCTGATTATCTTATATATCTCTATTAAGTCACCTCTCCTCCTCCTTCTCTCTAACGAAAACAACTTCAAGTCCCTCAGCCTTTCCTCGTAAGACCTTCCCTCCATACCAGGCAACATCCTAGTAAATCTCCTCTGCACCCTTTCCAAAGCTTCCACATCCTTCCTAAAATGCGGTGACCAGAACTGCACGCAATACTCCAGGTGCGGTCTCACCAGAGTTTTGTACAGCTGCAGCATGACCTCGTGGCTCCGAAACTCCATCCCCCTACTAATAAAAGCTAACACACCATATGCCTTCTGAACAGCCCTATTAACCTGGGTGGCAACCTTCAGGGATTTATGTACCTGGACACCAAGATCTCTCTGTTCATCTACACTACCAAGAATCTTCCCATTAGCCCAGTACTCTGCATTCCTGTTACTCCTTCCAAAGTGAATCACCTCACACTTTTCCGCATTAAACGCCATTTGCCATCTCTCAGCCCAGCTCTGCAGCCTATCTATGTCCCTCTGTACCCTACAACATCCTTCGGCACTATCCACAACTCCACCGACCTTCGTGTCATCCGCAAATTTACTAACCCACCCTTCTGCACCCTCATCCAGGTCATTTATAAAAATGACAAACAGCAGTGGCCCCAAAACAGATCCTTGCGGTACACCACTAGTAACTAAACCCCAGGATGAACATTTGCCATCAACCACCACCCTCTGTCTTCTTTCAGCTAGCCAATTTCTGATCCAAAGCTCTAAATCACCTTCAACCCCATACTTCCGTATTTTCTGCAATAGCCTACCGTGGGGAACCTTATCAAACGCCTTACTGAAATCCATATACACCACATCCACTGCTTTACCCTCATCCACCTGTTTGGTCACCTTCTCGAAAAACTCAATAAGGTTTGTGAGGCACGACCTACCTTTCACAAAACCGTGCTGACTATCGCAAATGAACTTATTCTTTTCAAGATGATTATAAATCCTGTTTCTTATAACCTTTTCCAACATTTTACCCACAACCGAAGTAAGGCTCACAGGTCTATAATTACCAGGGCTGTCTCTACTCCCCTTCTTGAACAAGGGGACAACATTTGCTATCCTCCAGTCTTCTGGCACTGAACATTGTGCAATCATCAGCGAACATCCCACTTCTGACCTTATGATTGAAGGAAGGTCATTGATGAAGCAGCTGAAGATGGTTGGGCCTAGGACACTACCCTTCAGCCTTATCTTTTGCACTGAAATGCAGGGTTCACCCATCATTGAGGAGGGGGATAGTTGTGGAGCCACCTCCTCCAGTTAGTTGTTTAATTGTGTGTGTGTGATTTGTACAATCCCTAATGGTTGTGACTCTTTATGTAGCAACTGCGAGTTTCAATTGCTGAGCACAAACCTCTGATAAGCAAACTGAGCAGCCTCAGTTCCCACCTCGCTCTGCTCAATCCAGATGAAGGATTGCCTTTCACAGAGACGGCAGCCAAGATGGAGGAAGATTACAGCCAACTGCAGGAGGAACAGAGAGAGGCAGCTCAATCACTGGAGCAAATCATCCCACAGTACTCACAGGTATGTCAAATCAATCTACAGGCACAACTACCAACAGTTACAGCAATTCATCAGACTCAACATCAGGATTGAGATTGAAGAGAGCTCGTGGCGGATGGGGGGGTCTCGTGGCGGAGGAGGGGGACTCGGGGCGGAGTGGGGGGGGATCGGGTCGGAGTGGGGGGGCTCGGGACAGAGAGGGGACTCGGGCTGAGGGTGGGGGCTCAGGGCGGAGGAGGGGGCTCGGGGCGGAGTGGGGGGGCTCGGGGTGTAGGAGGGGGCCTTGGGGCGGAGGCTCGGGGCTGAGGGGGGGGGGCTTGGGGCTGAGAGTGGGCTCGGGGCGGAGGGGGGTGGGGCTCGGGGTGGAGAGGGGACTCGGAGCTGAGTGTGGGGGCTCGGGGCGGAGGAGGGGGCTCGGGGCAGAGGGGACTCGGGGGTGAGGGCTCGGGGTGGAGGAGGGGGCTCGGAGCGGGGTTCGGGGCAGAGGGTGGGGGGCTCGGGGTGGAGGAGGGGGGCTCAGGGCAGAGTGGGGGCTCGGGGCGGGGGGCTCGGGGCACAGTTGTAGATGTTCTAACTTTATACAATGATACTGCATAGAAGGAGGCCATTTGGCCCCTTGTGCCTGTGCTGGCTCTTTGAAAGATCTAGTCAATCAATTCCACTTGCCCCTGCTCTTTCCGCATAGCCCCGCAATTATTTTCCTCTTCAAGAATTTATCAATTTCCTTTTGAAAGTTATTATTGAATCTGCTTCCACCGCCCTTTCAGGCAGCGCATTCCAGATCACAACGTGTTATGCAAAACCCTCTGTTTTTTTTGCCAATTAAATTAAATCTGTGTCCCTCTGGTTATTGATCTTTCAGTCACTGGAAACTGTTTCTTTTAACTTACTCTATCAAAATCCTTCAACTCTATCTAAACCTTTCCAAATCACTGGTTAGGCTGCAGCTTGAGGATTGTGTTCGGTTCTGGGCCCTACCCTTTAGCAAGGATGTCAAGGCCTTGGAGAGGATGCAGAGGAGATTTATTGGAATGATAACAGAGATGGAGGGACTTCAGTCAATGTGGAGAGACTGGCGAAGCTGGGATTGATCTCCTGAGAACAGAGAAAGTTAGGAGGAGATTTATAGAGGCGTTCAAAATTATGAGTTATTGAATTAAATAAATTATTAATTTTGATCGAATAAATAAGGAGAAACCGTTTCCAGTAGCAAGTTGGTGTTGAACTAGAGGTCATCTTAGATTTAAAAGAATTGGCAAAAGAGCCAGAGTGGCAGTTTTTTAAATTCATTCTTCGGATCTGGGTGTCTCTGGCAAGGCCAGCATTTATTGTCCATCCCTGAGTACCACTGAGATTGTGATGGTGAGATGCTTTCTTTACTACAACTGAGTGACTTGCTAGGCCATTTCAGAGGGCATGTAAGAGTCAACCACATTGCTGTGGGTCTGGAGTCACATGTAGGCCAGACCAGGTAAGGACGGCAGATTTCCTTCCCGAAAGGACATTAGTGAACCAGATGAGTTTTTACAACAATCCATGATAGTTTCACGGCACCATTACTGAGACAAGCTTTCAATTCCAGATTTATGAATTAGAACATAGAACAGTACAGCACAGTACAGGCCCTTCGGCCCACGATGTTATGCCGACCCTTTAACCTACTCTAAGATCAAGCTACCTACATACCCTTCATTCTACTATCATCCATGTACCTATCCAAGAGTCGCTTAAATGTCCCTAATGTATCTGCTTCTACTACCACCGCTGGCAGTGCATTCCACGCACCCACCACTCTCTGTGTAAAGAACCTACCTCTGACATCTCCCCGAAACAAAGAACAAAGAGCAAAGATAATTACAGCACAGGAACAGGCCCTTCGGCCCTCCAAGCCTGCGCCGATCCAGATCCTCTCTCTAAACATGTCGCCTATTTTCTAAGGTTCTGTATCTCTTTTCTTCCTGCCCATTCATGTATCTGTCTAGATACATCTTAAAAGACTCCATCGTGCCCGCATCTACCACCTCCGCTGGCAATGCGTTCCAGGTGCCCACCACCCTCTGCGTAAAGAACTTTCCACGCATATCCCCCCTAAACTTTTCCCCTTTCACTTTGAACTCGTGTCCTCTAGTAATTGAAACCCCCACTCTGGGAAAAAGCCTCTTGCTATCCACCCTGTCTATACCTCTCATGATTTTGTACACCTCAATCAGGTCCCCCCTCAACCTCCGTCTTTCTAATGAAAATAATCCTAATCTGCTCAACCTCTCTTCATAGCTAGCGCCCTCCATACCAGGCAACATCCTGGTGAACCTCCTCTGCACCCTCTCCAAAGCATCCATATCCTTTTGATAATGTGGCGACCAGAACTGTACGCAGTATTCCAAATGTGGCCGAACCAAAGTCCTATACAACTGTAACATGACCTGCCAACCCTTGTACTCAATGCCCCGTCCGATGAAGGAAAGCATGCCGTATGCCTTCTTGACCACTCTATTTACCTGCGTTGCCACCTTCAGGGAACAGTGGACCTGAACACCCAAATCTCTCTGGACATCAATTTTCCCCAGGACTTTTCCATTTACTGTATAGTTCACTCTTGAATTGGATCTTCCAAAATGCATCACCTCGCATTTGCCCTGATTGAACTCCATCTGCCATTTCTCTGCCCAACTCTCCAATCTATCTATATTCTGCTGTATTCTCTGACAGTCCCCTTCACTATCTGCTACTGCACCAATCTTAGTGTCGTCTGCAAACTTGCTAATCAGACCACCTATACTTTCCTCCAAATCATTTATGTATATCACAAACAACAGTGGTCCCAGCACGGATCCCTGTGGAACACCACTGGTCACACGTCTCCATTTTGAGAAACTCCCTTCTACTGCTACTCTCTGTCTCCTGTTGCCCAGCCAGTTCTTTATCCATCTAGCTAGTACACCTTGGACCCCAAGCGCCTTCACTTTCTCCATCAGCCTGCCATGGGGAACCTTATCAAACGCCTTACTGAAGTCCATGTATATGACATCGACAGCCCTTCCCTCATCAATCAACTTTGTCACTTCCTCAAAGAATTCTATTCAGTTGGTAAGACATGACCTTCCCTGCACAAAACCATGTTGCCTATCACTGATGAGCCCATTTTCTTCCAAATGGGAATAGATCCTATCCCTCAGTATCTTCTCCAGCAGCTTCCCTACCACTGACGTCAGGCTCACCGGTCTATAATTACCTGGATTATCCCTGCTACCCTTCTTAAACAAGGGGACAACATTAGCAATTCTCCAGTCCTCCGGGACCTCACCCGTGTTTAAGGATGCTGCAAAGATATCTGTTAAGGCCCCAGCTATTTCCTCT
Source organism: Heterodontus francisci (assembly GCF_036365525.1). Taxonomy (NCBI): domain Eukaryota; kingdom Metazoa; phylum Chordata; class Chondrichthyes; order Heterodontiformes; family Heterodontidae; genus Heterodontus; species Heterodontus francisci. The sequence goes on from NW_027141008.1 coordinate 268,038, forward strand.
CTCGCTTCCCTCAGTAACCTGGGATAGATCCCATCCGGACCTGGGGACTTGTCCACCTTAATGCCCTTTAGAATACCCAACACTTCCTCCCTCCTTATGCCGACTTGACCTAGTGTAATCAAACATCTGTTCCTAACCTCAACATCCGTCATGTCCCTCTCCTCGGTGAATACCGATGCAAAGTACTCGTTTAGAATCTCACCCATTTTCTCTGAGTCCAAGCATAACATTCCTCCTTTGTCCTTTAGTGGGCCAATCCTTTCTCTAGTTACCCTCTTTCTCCTTATATATGAATAAAAGGCTTTGGGATTTTCCTTAACCCTGTTTGCTAAAGATATTTCATGACCCCTTTTAGCCCTCTTAATTCCTCGTTTCAGATTGGTCCTACATTCCCGATATTCTTTCAAAGCTTCGTCTTTCATCAGCCGCCTAGACCTTATGTATGCTTCCTTTTTCCTCTTAGCTAGTCTCACAATTTCACCTGTCATCCATGGTTCCCTAATCTTGCCATTTCTATCCCTCATTTTCACAGGAACATGTCTCTCCTGCACGCTAATCAACCTCTCTTTAAAAGCCTCCCACATATCACATGTGGATTTACCTTCAAACAGCTGCTCCCAATCTACATTTCCCAGCTCCTGCCGAATTTTGGTATAGTTGGCCTTCCCCCAATTTAGCACTCTTCCTTTAGGACCACTCTCGTCTTTGTCCATGAGGAAACCTTCCTCCAATCACCTTAAAATTATGCCCCCTGGTGATAGCCCTTTCCACCCTGGGAAAAAGTCTCTGGCTATCCACTCTATCTATGCCTCTCATCATCTTGTACCCCTCTATCAAGTCACCTCTCATCCTTCTTCGTTCCAATGAGAAAAGCCCTAGCTCCCTGAATCTTTCTTCGTAGGACATGCCCTCCAGTCCAGGCAGCATCCTGGTAAATCTCCTCTGCACCCTCTCTAAAGCTTCCACATCCTTCCTATAATGAGGCGACCAGAACTGAACACAATATTCCAAGTGTGGTCGAACCAGGGCCTTATCGAGCTGCAGCATAACCTCACGGCTCTTAAGCTCAATCCCCCTGTTAATGAAAGCCAACACACCATACGCCTTCTTAACAACCCTATCAACTTGGGTGGCAACTTTGAGGGATCTCTGGACATGGACCCCACGATCCCTCTGTTCCTCCACTCTACCAAGAATCCTGTCTTTAAGCCTGTATTCCGCATTCAAATTCGACCTTCCAAAATGAATCACTTCACACTTTTCCAGGTTGAACTCCATCTGCCACTTCTCAGCCCAGCTCTGCATCCTGTCAATGTCCCGTTGCAACCTACAACAGCCTTCCACACTATCCACAACTCCAGCAACCTTCGTGTCATCGGCAAACTTGCTAACCCAGCCTTCCACTTCCTCATCCAAGTCATTTATAAAAATCACAAAGAGCAGAGGTCCCAGAACAGATCCCTGTGGAACACCACAGGTCACCGAGCTCCATGCTGAATACTTTCCATCTACTACCACCCTCTGTCTTCTATGGGCTAGCCAATTCTGTATCCAGACAGCCAACTTTCCCTGTATGCCATGCCTCCTTACTTTCTGAATGAGCCTACCATGGGGAACCTTATCAAACGCCTTGCTAAAATCCATATACACCACATCCACTGCTCTTCCTTCATCAATGTGTTTTGTCACATCTTCAAAGAATTCAATAAGGCTTGTGAGGCATGACCTGCCCCTCACAAAGCCATGCTGACTATCTCTAATCAAACCATGCTTTTCCAAATAATCATAAATCCAGTCTCTCAGAATCCTCTCCAATAATTTGCCCACCACCGACGTAAGACTGACTGGTCTATAATTCCCAGGGTTATCCCTATTCCCTTTCTTGAACAAGGGAACAACATTTGCCACCCTCCAATCATCCGGTACTACTCCAGTGGACAGTGAGGACGCAAAGATCATCGCCAAAGGCGCAGCAATCTCTTCCCTCGCTTCAGAATTAACTGAATTGAAATTCCCCAGCTGTCATGGTGGGATTTGAACTCATGGTGGGTGGCGCAGTGGTTAGCACCGCAGCCTCACAGCTCCAGCGACCCAGGTTGGATTCTGGGTACTGCCTTTGCGGAGTTTGCAAGTTCTCCCTGTGACCGCGTGGGTTTTCGCCGGGTGCTCCGGTCTCCTACCACAGCCAAAGACTTGCAGGTTGATAGCTAAATTGGCCATTATAAATTGCCCCTAGTATAGGTAGGTGGTAGGAGAATGGTGGGGATGAGGTAGGGAATATGGGATTCATGTCAGATTAGTATAAATGGGTGATTGATGGTTGGCACAGACTCGGTGGGCTGAAGGGCCTGTTTCAGTGCTGTATCTCTAAAATTAAAAAAAATTGAAAAAAACTCAGCTCTGGATCATTATTCCAGCTCTCTGAATGACTAGTCCAGTAATATTCCCCAATATTGCTGCATCAACATGAGGGGAAAGTGTTTCACAGACAGTTGTTGTGATCTGGAATACACAACCTGAAAGGGGCATGGAATCAGATTCCATCGGGACTTTCAGAAGGCAACTGTACATGTGGTTGAAGAGGATGAATTTACAGGGGAATGAGGAAGGAGCTGGGGATTTGGGACAAAACCAGCACAAGCACAAAGGGTTGAATGGCCTCATTCTGTGCTGGATCTTTCCCTGATTCGAAGAAGACGTCTAACCAGCAGGTTTACAGGGCAACTGACAGGCAATAAACGGCCACCTTCCAGCGATGCCCACAGCCCAATATCACATGAATTAAATAATTTTTAAAATCCTGAGATAGATAGAGGAAGGAGGACAAGTAATACTGGAGGGTGAGTGAGGTAGGAGAGTGGGATGGAGAGGAGGGGTGAGGGTGGGATTGGGAGGCAGTGATGGAGGAGGGTAGGATGGAGAGAAGGTGTGAGGGAGGAATGATCTTTACTAAGATCACAACAGGCAAGTAAAGAGAAGCCCCGAAGCCAGCGTCCTCCCTGAACGATGAGCCGCTGGTAGAAGATCGTGAAGCCTCCATCCCTCCCTCCCTCACACTCTCCCACCCTCTCTCCCTCCCTCACTCTCTCCCTCCCTCACTCTCTCCCACCCTCTCTCCCTCCCTCACTCTCTCCCACCCTCTCTCCCTCCCTCACTCTCTCCCTCCCTCACTCTCTCCCACCCTCTCTCCCTCCCTCACTCTCTCCCACCCTCTCTCCCTCCCTCACTCTCTCCCACCCTCTCTCCCTCCCTCACTCCCTCCCACCCTCTCTCCCTCCCTCTCTCTCTCCCACCCTCTCTCCCTCCCTCACTCTCTCCCAGCCTCTCTCCCTCCCTCACTCTCTCCCAGCCTCTCTCCCTCCCTCACTCTCTCCCACCCTCTCTCCCTCCCTCACTCTCTCCCTCCCTCACTCTCTCCCACCCTCTCTCCCTCCCTCACTCTCTCCCTCCCTCACTCTCTCCCTCCCTCACTCTCTCCCTCCCTCACTCTCTCCCACCCTCTCTCCCTCCCTCACTCTCTCCCACCCTCTCTCCCTCCCTCACTCTCTCCCACCCTCTCTCCCTCCCTCACTCCCTCCCACCCTCTCTCCCTCCCTCTCTCTCTCCCACCCTCTCTCCCTCCCTCACTCTCTCCCAGCCTCTCTCCCTCCCTCACTCTCTCCCAGCCTCTCTCCCTCCCTCACTCTCTCCCAGCCTCTCTCCCTCCCTCACTCTCTCCCACCCTCTCTCCCTCCCTCACTCTCTCCCTCCCTCACTCTCTCCCTCCCTCACTCTCTCCCACCCTCTCTCCCTCCCTCACTCTCTCCCTCCCTCACTCTCTCCCCACCCTCTCTCCCTCCTTCACTCTCTCCCACCCTCTCTCCCTCCCTCACACTCTCCCACCCTCTCTCCCTCCCTCACTCTCTCCCTCCCTCACTCTCTCCCACCCTCTCTCCCTCCCTCCCTCTCTCCCTCCCTCACTCTCTCCCACCCTCTCTCCCTCCTCACTCTCTCCCACCCTCTCTCCCTCCCTCACTCTCTCCCTCCCTCACTCTCTCCCACCCTCTCTCCCTCCCTCACTCTCTCCCACCCTCTCTCCCTCCCACCCTCTCTCACTCCCTCCCACCCTCTCTCACTCCCTCCCACCCTCTCTCCCTCCCTCTCTCTCTCCCACCCTCTCTCCCTCCCTCACTCTCTCCCAGCCTCTCTCCCTCCCTCACTCTCTCCCACCCTCTCTCCCTCCCTCACTCTCTCCCACCCTCTCTCCCTCCCTCACTCTCTCCCTCCCTCACTCTGTCCCACCCTCTGTCCCTCCTTCACTCTCTCCCACACTCTCTCCCTCCCTCACTCTCTCCCTCCATCCCTCCCTCACTCTTTCCCTCCCTCACTCTTTCCCTCCCTCACTCTTTCCCTCCCTCACTCTTTCCTCCCTCACTCTTTTCCTCCTCACTCTTTCCCTCCCTCACTCTGTCCATCCCACCCTCCCTACTTCTCTCCCTCCCTCCCTCTCTCCCTCCCTCCCTCTCTTCCTCCCTCCCTCTCTTCCTCCCTCCCTCTCTTCCTCCCTCCCTCACTCTCTTCCTCCCTCTCTCTCTCCCACTCTCTCTCCCACCCTCCCTCACTCTCTCTCTTCCTCCCTCCCTCTCCCTCCTTCACTCCCTCCCTCCTTCACTCCCTCCCTCCTTTACCCCCTCCCTCCTTCACTCCCTCTCTCCTTCACTGCCTCTCTCCTTCTGTCCCTCCCTCCTCCTCTCCCTCTCTCCCTCCTTCTCTCCCTCCTTCTCTCCCTCCTTCTCTCCCACCCTCCCACGCTCTCCCCCTCCCTCCCTCCCTCCCTCCCTCCCTCACTCTCTCCCTCACTCACTCTCTCCCTCACTCACTCTCTCCCTCACTCACTCTCTCCCTCACTCACTCTCTCCCTCACTCACTCTCTCCACTCACTCACTCTCTCCACTCACTCACTCTCTCCACTCACTCACTCTCTCCACTCACTCACTCTCTCCACTCACTCACTCACCTCACTCACTCACTCTCTCTCTCTCTCCCGCTCTCTCTCTCTCCCCCTCACTCTCTCCCACCCTTACTTTCTCCCTCCCTCTCTCCCTCCCGCCCTCTCTCTCTCTCCCACCCTCTCTCCCTCACTCTCTCCCACCCTCACTCCCTCCCACCCTCACTCCCTCCCTCACTCTCTCCCTCCCTCACTCTCCCTCTCCCTCCCTCTCTCTCTCCCTCCATCGCTCACTCTCCCTCACTTTCTCCCTCCCTCACTTTCTCCCTCCCTCTCTCCCTCCCTCCCTCCCTCACTCTCTCCCTCACTCACTCTCTCCCCTCACTCACTCTCTCCCCTCACTCACTCTCTCCACTCACTCACTCTCTCCACTCACTCACTGTCTCCACTCACCTCACTCACTCACTCTCTCTCA